>NC_060189.1:38338059-38638059 GCF_021184085.1 Oncorhynchus gorbuscha | reverse complement strand
TGACAAAGATCTACCCGTCGTTCTATGCGGATGGCGAGAGCAATCAAAGAGTCCACACTGGAAGGAACCTCCCGAGAGAGAATCTCATCTTTGACCACTGTGTGGAGTCCCTCCAGAAAACGAGCGAGCAGCGCCGGCTCGTTCCAGTCACTAGAGGCAGCAAGAGTACGAAACTCTATAGAGTAATCCGTTATGGATCGATCACCTTGGCATAGGGAAGCCAGGACCCTAGAAGCCTCCCCACCAAAAACTGAACGGTCAAAAACCCGAATCATCTCCTCTTTAAAGTTCTGGTAATTGTTAGAACAATCAGCCCTTGCCTCCCAGATAGCTGTGCCCCACTCTCGGGCCCGGCCAGTAAGGAGTGAAATGACGTAAGCAACCCGAGCTCTCTCTCTAGAGTATGTGTTGGGTTGGAGAGAGAACACAATCTCACACTGGGTGAGAAAGGAGCGGCACTCAGTGGGCTGCCCGGAGTAGCAAGGTGGGTTATTAACCCTAGGTTCTGGAGGCTCGGCAGGCCAGGAAGTAACAGGTGGCACGAGACGAAGACTCTGGAACTGTCCAGAGAGGTCGGAAACCTGAGCGGCCAGGCTCTCCACGGCATGGCGAGCAGCAGACAATTCCTGCTCGTGTCTGCCGAGCATGGCTCCTTGGATCTCGACGGCAGTGTTACGAGCGTCTGTAGTCGCTGGGTCCATTCCTTGGTCGGATCCTTCTGTCATGCAGGTGAATGAGGACCCAAAAGCGACTTGGCGAAAACAGAGTATTAATCCAGAATAAACTTTACAAAACAAAAAGCATAATACTACACGTAAAGACGAGAACGGACTGGAGACTTGATCGAGAACTGCAGGTTGCCTCGGGAAGGCACTTGAACCTAGCAGACTCAGACACCTGCTCACCACGCAGCATCTGAGGGAAACACGACACGACAGGGCAAAACATAGACACAGCACGGTGAATTATAAATGAGGATCCGACAGGGCAGGTACGGGAAACAAGGAGTGAAATAGGGACTCTAATCAGGGAAAAGGATCGGGAACAGGTGTGGGAAGACTAAATGATGATTAGGGGAATAGGAACAGCTGGGAGCAGGAACGGAACGATAGAGAGAAGAGAGAGCGAGAGAGTGAGAGAGGGAGGGGGAGAGAGAGGGATAGAAAGAGGGAAAGAACCTAATAAGACCAGCAGAGGGAAACGAATAGAATGGGAAGCACAGGGACAAGACAAGATAATAAATGACAAAACATGACAGTACCCCCCACTCACCGAGCGCCTCCTGGCGCACTCGAGGAGGAATCCTGGCGGCAACGGAGGAAATCATCAATGAGTGAACGGTCCAGCACGTCCCGAGACGGAACCCAACTCCTCTCCTCAGGACCGTAACCCTCCCAATCCACTAAGTATTGGTGACCCCGTCCCGAGAACGCATGTCCATGATCTTATGTACCTTGTAAATAGGTGCGCTCTCGACAAGGACGGGAGGGGGGAGGGAAGACGAACGGGGTGCGAAGAAAGGGCTTAACACAGGAGACATGGAAGACAGGATGGACGCGACGAAGATGTCGCGGAAGAAGCAGTCGCACAGCGACAGGATTGACGACCTGGGAGACACGGAACGGACCAATGAACCGCGGAGTCAACTTACGAGAAGCTGTCGTAAGAGGAAGGTTGCGAGTGGAAAGCCACACTCTCTGGCCGCAACAATACCTAGGACTCTTAATCCTGCGTTTATTGGCAGCTCTCACAGTCTGTGCCCTGTAGCGGCAAAGTGCAGACCTCACCCTCCTCCAGGTGCGCTCACAACGTTGGACAAACGCTTGAGCGGAGGGAACGCTGGACTCGGCAAGCTGGGAAGAGAATAGAGGAGGCTGATAACCCAGACTACTCTGAAACGGAGATAACCCGGTAGCAGACGAAGGAAGCGAGTTGTGAGCGTATTCTGCCCAGGGGAGCTGTTCTGCCCAAGACGCAGGGTTTCTGAAAGAAAGGCTGCGTAGTATGCGACCAATCGTCTGATTGGCCCTCTCTGCTTGACCGTTAGACTGGGGATGAAACCCGGAAGAGAGACTGACGGACGCACCAATCAAACGACAGAACTCCCTCCAAAACTGTGACGTGAATTGCGGGCCTCTGTCTGAAACGGCGTCTAACGGGAGGCCATGAATTCTGAACACATTCTCGTTAATGATTTGTGCCGTCTCCTTAGCGGAAGGAAGTTTAGCGAGGGGAATGAAATGTGCCGCCTTAGAGAACCTATCGACAACCGTAAGAATCACAGTCTTCCCCGCAGACAAAGGCAGACCGGTAATGAAGTCTAGGGCGATGTGAGACCATGGTCGAGAAGGAATGGGGAGCGGTCTGAGACGACCGGCAGGAGGAGAGTTACCCGACTTAGTCTGCGCGCAGTCCGAACAAGCAGCCACGAAACGGCGCGTGTCACGCTCCTGAGTCGGCCACCAAAAGCGCTGGCGAATAGACGCAAGAGTGCCTCGAACACCGGGATGACCAGCTAACTTGGCAGAGTGAGCCCACTGAAGAACAGCCAGACGAGTGGAAACAGGAACGAAAAGGAGGTTACTAGGACAAGCGCGCGGCGACGCAGTGTGCGTGAGTGCTTGCTTAACCTGTCTTTCAATTCCCCAGACTGTCAACCCGACAACACGCCCATAAGGAAGAATCCCCTCGGGATCAGTAGAAGCCACAGAAGAACTAAACAGACGGGATAAGGCATCAGGCTTGGTGTTCTTGCTACCCGGACGGTAAGAAATCACAAACTCGAAACGAGCGAAAAACAACGCCCAACGAGCTTGACGGGCATTAAGTCGTTTGGCAGAACGGATGTACTCAAGGTTCTTATGGTCTGTCCAAACGACAAAAGGAACGGTCGCCCCCTCCAACCACTGTCGCCATTCGCCTAGGGCTAAGCGGATGGCGAGCAGTTCACGGTTACCCACATCATAGTTGCGCTCAGATGGCGACAGGCGATGAGAAAAATAAGCGCAAGGATGAACCTTATCGTCAGACTGGAAGCGCTGGGATAGAATGGCTCCCACGCCTACCTCTGAAGCGTCAACCTCGACAATGAATTGTCTAGTGACGTCAGGAGTAACGAGGATAGGAGCGGACGTAAAACGTTCTTTTAGAAGATCAAAAGCTCCCTGGGCGGAACCGGACCACTTAAAACACGTCTTGACAGAAGTAAGAGCTGTGAGAGGGGCAGCAACTTGACCGAAATTACGAATGAAACGCCGATAGAAATTAGCGAAACCTAAAAAGCGCTGCAACTCGACACGTGACCTTGGAACGGGCCAATCACTGACAGCTTGGACCTTAGCGGAATCCATCTGAATGCCTTCAGCGGAAATAACGGAACCGAGAAAAGTAACGGAGGAGACATGAAAAGAGCACTTCTCAGCCTTTACGTAGAGACAATTCTCTAAAAGGCGCTGTAGAACACGTCGAACGTGCTGAACATGAATCTCGAGTGACGGTGAAAAAATCAGGATATCGTCAAGATAGACAAAAACAAAGATGTTCAGCATGTCTCTCAGAACATCATTAACTAATGCCTGAAAAACAGCTGGCGCATTGGCGAGACCAAACGGCAGAACCCGGTACTCAAAATGCCCTAACGGAGTGTTAAACGCCGTTTTCCACTCGTCCCCCTCTCTGATGCGCACGAGATGGTAAGCGTTACGAAGGTCCAACTTAGTAAAGCACCTGGCTCCCTGCAGAATCTCGAAGGCTGATGACATAAGGGGAAGCGGATAACGATTCTTAACCGTTATGTCATTCAGCCCTCGATAATCCACGCAGGGGCGCAGAGTACCGTCCTTCTTCTTAACAAAAAGAACCCCGCCCCGGCCGGAGAGGAAGAAGGCACTATGGTACCGGCGTCAAGAGACACAGATAAATAATCCTCGAGAGCCTTACGTTCGGGAGCCGACAGAGAGTATAGTCTACCCCGAGGAGGAGTGGTCCCCGGAAGGAGATCAATACTACAATCATACGACCGGTGAGGAGGAAGGGAGTTGGCTCGGGACCGACTGAAGACCGTGCGCAGATCATGATATTCCTCCGGCACTCCTGTCAAATCGCCAGGTTCCTCCTGAGAAGTGGGGACAGAAGAAATGGGAGGGATGGCAGACATTAAGCACTTCACATGACAAGATACGTTCCAGGATAGGATAGAATTACAAGACCAATTAATAGAAGGATTATGACATACTAGCCAGGGATGACCCAAAACAACAGGTGTGAAAGGTGAACGAAAAATCAAAAAAGAAATAGTCTCACTGTGGTTACCAGATACTGTGAGAGTTAAAGGTAGTGTCTCAAATCTGATACTGGGAAGATGACTACCATCTAAGGCAAACATGGGCGTAGGCTTGTCTAACTGTCTGAAAGGAATGTTATGTTTCCGAACCCATGCTTCGTCCATGAAACAACCCTCAGCCCCAGAGTCAATCAAGGCACTGCATGTAGCACCCGAACCGGTCCAGCGTAGATGGACCGACATAGTAGTACAAGATCTAGATGAAGAGACCTGAGTAGTAGCGCTCACCAGTAGCCCTCCGCTTACTGATGGGCTCTGGCCTCTTACTGGACATGAATTAACAAAATGTCCATCAAATCCGCAATAGAGGCACAGGCGGTTGGTGATCCTCCGTTCCCTCTCCTTAGTCGAGATGCGAATCCCTCCCAGCTGCATGGGCACAGTCTCAGAGCCAGAGGAGGGAGATGGTTGCGATGCGGAGCAGGGAAACACCGTTGATGCGAGCTCTCTTCCACGAGCCTGGTGACAAAGATCTACCCGTCGTTCTATGCGGATGGCGAGAGCAATCAAAGAGTCCACACTGGAAGGAACCTCCCGAGAGAGAATCTCATCTGACCACTGTGTGGAGTCCCTCCAGAAAACGAGCGAGCAGCGCCGGCTCGTTCCAGTCACTAGAGGCAGCAAGAGTACGAAACTCTATAGAGTAATCCGTTATGGATCGATCACCTTGGCATAGGGAAGCCAGGACCCTAGAAGCCTCCCCACCAAAAACTGAACGGTCAAAAACCCGAATCATCTCCTCTTTAAAGTTCTGGTAATTGTTAGAACAATCAGCCCTTGCCTCCCAGATAGCTGTGCCCCACTCTCGGGCCCGGCCAGTAAGGAGTGAAATGACGTAAGCAACCCGAGCTCTCTCTCTAGAGTATGTGTTGGGTTGGAGAGAGAACACAATCTCACACTGGGTGAGAAAGGAGCGGCACTCAGTGGGCTGCCCGGAGTAGCAAGGTGGGTTATTAACCCTAGGTTCTGGAGGCTCGGCAGGCCAGGAAGTAACAGGTGGCACGAGACGAAGACTCTGGAACTGTCCAGAGAGGTCGGAAACCTGAGCGGCCAGGCTCTCCACGGCATGGCGAGCAGCAGACAATTCCTGCTCGTGTCTGCCGAGCATGGCTCCTTGGATCTCGACGGCAGTGTTACGAGCGTCTGTAGTCGCTGGGTCCATTCCTTGGTCGGATCCTTCTGTCATGCAGGTGAATGAGGACCCAAAAGCGACTTGGCGAAAACAGAATAAACTTTACAAAACAAAAAGCATAATACTACACGTAAAGACGAGAACGGACTGGAGACTTGATCGAGAACTGCAGGTTGCCTCGGGAAGGCACTTGAACCTAGCAGACTCAGACACCTGCTCACCACGCAGCATCTGAGGGAAACACGACACGACAGGGCAAAACATAGACACAGCACGGTGAATTATAAATGAGGATCCGACAGGGCAGGTACGGGAAACAAGGAGTGAAATAGGGACTCTAATCAGGGAAAAGGATCGGGAACAGGTGTGGGAAGACTAAATGATGATTAGGGGAATAGGAACAGCTGGGAGCAGGAACGGAACGATAGAGAGAAGAGAGAGCGAGAGAGTGAGAGAGGGAGGGGGAGAGAGAGGGATAGAAAGAGGGAAAGAACCTAATAAGACCAGCAGAGGGAAACGAATAGAATGGGAAGCACAGGGACAAGACAAGATAATAAATGACAAAACATGACACTGTATTTCTACACTTTGGACTTTAAAGTAAATACACTCAGATAAACAATTATATTTATCATTGGATTCAGGAGTAACGTAAAACAGAATAATATGCACCACCATCATTAGAAAAACTATACAGAAAACTCTCAAACGGCTGAAATAATTATATGAAATCAACGATGAGAGAATATTCTGAATAACTGATAACTAAAATAGCAGTGCAGATGGCACTCTTTTGCTAAGCGCAGAGATGTATTATAGTTAATGAATGTGTGGCACACTAGAAAGATCAGTGTACCTCAAATTCAGAGGTTGTGATTTCAAATCCCAGGGGGGGTCATATTTTTGCTGAACAGCGATAACATATGGAAATGCGCATTTGAAAACACGTGATCACATGTGAAGTGTTTCAAAAACACATGTTTTCACATGTGAGCCATACGAACAAATTGACAAATCTCTGATCCATTTAGGTTATCAAGAGGGACATGACAGGGATGCCCTCTGCCCATTTATTTATTTGCTTTAGCCACGGAACCCCTAGCATCAATAATTAGAACCAGTGGAGGCTGATGGGAGAAGCTATAGGAGGACAGGTTCATTGTAATGGCTGAAATGGAATATATGGAACAAAGTCAAACATGTGGTTTCCATATGTTTGATAACGTTCCATTAATTCCATTCCATCCATTACAATGAGCCCGTCCTCCTTGCTCCTCCCACCAGCCTCCACTGATTAGAACTCATGGCTCAATCTGGCGAATAGAGATTGGTGGAGAACAACCAATGATGTGTATAAACCCTGGATGACTGACAGGGGCCTATGTATTGAAGCCACCGCGCAGCCATCTTGGTACTCCTCCTCCATTGTAAAAAAATATATTTTGGAAGCTATAGAAATGCATTTAAGAATGTCTACATTTGTTTTTGACACGTGTATTCTATTTCAGACACCTTAATGCGTACTTTCAATTATATTATGTGAGCTAA
This sequence comes from Oncorhynchus gorbuscha, assembly GCF_021184085.1. Taxonomy (NCBI): domain Eukaryota; kingdom Metazoa; phylum Chordata; class Actinopteri; order Salmoniformes; family Salmonidae; genus Oncorhynchus; species Oncorhynchus gorbuscha. The sequence continues at coordinate 38,631,037 of NC_060189.1, read as the reverse complement.
ACATTTTTTTAAAAATATGAAAACATTTCTGCCCTTTGCTAAAAGATGCCCAGAATCAAGTCGACAATTGTGCGATTAAAACTAAAAAGTAAAAGTGCTCAGGGACACTTGACCTTAAGGCCTAGATTCAATCTAATCAAATAAAATTGTGTTAGTCACATTTTTTTGTAAACAACAGGGGTGGACTAGCAGTGAGGTGCTTCCTTAAGGGCCCTTCCCAACAATGCAGAGAGAAAGGAAATAGATAAAACATTTAAAAGTGAAACACGTAATAATAAAAGTAATAATAGATACACAATGAGTAATGATGACTATATACAAGGGGTACCTGTACTGAGTCCATGTGCAGGGGTACGAGGTAATTGAGGTATAAATGTACATATAACTAGGAATAAAAATGACATAGTAAATAGTAGCAGCAGCGTATGTGATGAGTCAACAAAGTTGGTGCAAAAAGGGTCAATTCAGATAACCCGGGTAGCTATTTGGTTAACTATTTAACTAACTATTTATCAGTTTTATGGCTTTTGGGTAGAAGCTGTTCAGGGTCCTGTTGGCTCTAGACTTGGTGCATCAGTACTGCTTGCCATGCAGTCTATGAGTTGGGTGGCTGGTGTCTGACATTTTAGGGCCTTCCTCTGACACCGCCTGGTATAGAGGTCCTGGATGGCAGGGACCTTGGCCCCAGTGATGTACTGGGCCGTACGCACTACCCTCTGTAGTTCCTTGCGATCAGATGCCAAACAGTTGCCATACCAAGTGGTGATGCAGCCATGCTCTGAATGGTACAGCTGTAGAAGGTTTTGAGGACCTGAGGGCCCATGCCGAATCTTTTCAGCCTCCTGAGGGCAAAGAGGTGTTGTCGTGCCCTCTTCACTACAAGCATGAACAGCATAAGCAAACGATAGCCGACAGCCACATAGCTGGTGTTTTGACGGTGTCAGAGATGTTACTACATTAGAGCTGTCAAATTGGTGAGCGGCTCAGAATAAGAGTTCAGAATAATAAAGTGTAGGCTGTATAGAAACAATGACACTAAAATTGAAAATCATTAAAGAAAATAATATTTTCATTCATATTTATATCACATTCCAGTGTTTCAACTTGTAAACAAAGCTGCATGGGATTTCTCTTAATGCAGCTCTGTGCAGCCAATGGCAATTTCTGCTTCTGGTATAAAGCCAGGAGACGCTTGTGGATTTGCCAGCTGTTCCAGCTCCGACATCGCCCACCACAAAACACTATGTGGTTGGTTGTCCACTAGCACGGATCTGATAGAATCTAGCCGTAAGTGCGTAAATGCTTTTGGGATTTGAACTTGCAACCTTTTGATCTGGAGTGCATTAATGTCTCAGCAATACCACCAGATGATTAAACATATATCCACACACTCTCAAAAATAAGAGTCTGGTTGTGGTATATCCCTTCCCTGGTGTACAAAAAGGTCAAAGGTAACTTCAGAGGTACATATATGAACTCACATGTTACTGAGCGGTACCTTTTACGGTACGTGTGTGGATTATCTAGTATAATGTGAAGTTTTCTACCCAATATATTAAATACAAAGCTGCGTTCATAACCATTTGGAAGGTGGGAATTTACAAGTTGTGAAGTCGTAAATACCAGTTGAATGTATTCACGCGCTATGAAATGGTTGGGAAATGCCAATTGGCTAATGGCCAACAAGCAACATCAACCACAAATAGCTATCATGCTTGTAAACAAATTATAGAGTTCAAAAACCATATTAATAGATTGCTTTTTACAATGTTTTGTTGTTACATTTAACTGCCAAGGTAATTTCCTTAGTAGGTGACGTCAGAGGCCAGCATGTGGGAGAGGTCAGAGCTGAGGGATGATAGACACGTTTCCCACTAGTAATTACCAGTTAGAGGGCCGTTCAAGTGGATTTTTCCCAGTTGCATGTGGTAAATTCCCACTTCCCACTTCGTTACGAACGCAGCATTAGGTAGGAGAGAGTAAAATGACACAAACATTATTTATCATTCATTTCTATTGGGTACAACATAATTCAATACAAAATGAAAACAAACTGCAAATGTATCCAACAAGTTTGTAGAGTCACAATCTTGATGTGGTCATTGTGTGCTAGGAATATGGGACCAAATACTAAACTTTTGACTCCTTTAATACACTATAAGTGAATTTGTCCAAATACGTATGACCTCTTCAAATGGAGGGACTAGATACAGGAAATGCTTTCATTTCTAAATGGTCAAAACAGATTCATGTACAGTACCAGTCAGAAGTTTGGACACACCTACTCATTCAAGGGTTTTTCTTTATTTTTACTATTTTCTAAACTGTAGTGACAGAATGCCGAGAGTGCAAGCTGTCATCAAGGCATAGGGTAACTACTTTGAAGAATCTAAAATATATTTTAATTTGTTTAACACTTTTTTGATTACTAAATGATTCCATAAGTGTTATTTCATAGTTTTGATGTCTTCACTATTATTCTACAATGTAGAAAATAGTAAAAAAATAAAGAAAAACCCTGGAATGAGTGTCCAAAGGTTTTGACTGCTACTGTGTATATTTTTATATACATTGAGTGAGTGTACAAAACATTAAGAACACCTTGCCTAATATTGAGTTTCACCCCCACCTTTCGCCCTCAGAACAGCCTCAATTCGTCAGTGCATGGACTCTAGAAAGTGTCAAAATCATTCCACAGGGAAGCTGGCCAATGTTGACTCAAATGCTTCCCACAGTTGTGCCAAGATGGCTGGATGTCCTTTAGGTGAACACACGGGAAACTTGACACAAACCTGTGCACCTGGCACATACTACTGTACCCCGTTCAAAGACATTGTAAAATATTTTGTTTTGCCCATTCACCCTCAGAATGGCACACGTACACAATCCATGTATCACGACTCAGGATATGACCCAGATGCAAACACAGGATGCGGATAGTACAGTTCTCAATAATTTCATAACAAATGGCAGGTCGAGAACAGGCAGAGGTTCGTAAACAGGTCAGAGTCAGGCAGGTACAGGACGGCAGGCAGGGTCAGGGCAGGCAGAGGTTCGTAATAAGATCAGAGTCAGGCAGGTACAGGACGGCAGGCAGGTTTAGGTCAGGGCAGGCAGAATGGTCAGAACCCGGGAAGACTAGGAAACAAACACTTGAGAAACAGGAAAACACACTGGTAAGACCAGACAAGACCATGGGGAAGATGGGCGAACTCTAGAGCGGGGTGGAGACAAGCACAAAGACAGGTGAAACCGATCAGGGTGTGACACAATGTTTCAATTGTCTCAAGGCATAAAAATCCTTCTTTATCTACACTGATTGAAGTTGATTTAACAATTGACATAAATAAGGGATCATAGCTCTTACCTGGATTCACCTGGTCAGTCTATGTCATGGAAAGGTGTTTTTCATGTTTTATACACTCAGTGTATAGCACAATCCATACAAAGTGAGTGCAATCCATTAAGTGTGGATCCCATTTGCTTTGTTTGAGATTGATTTGATTGATTCAATTTGAGTCAAGTAAAAATCCACTATCCCCAGATAGATCATGAAATTATATTGTGTTGTCTTCTCTCTTCCAGCAGGAGGGTGCTATGGTGTCAGTGTTTGGTGTAAAGGCAGAGGAACTCTTTCAGCGTCACACCAAGTTCCCCCCGGTGATTCTAGACTTCCAGCCCAGAGGTATCTTCCTGTTGGACAACCATGTTATCCTGTACGGCTCAGAGGTGACAGCACACACACACATGCATCGCACACATGCATACTCACGCACACAGAGTTCAAATAACTTGACAAAATAAAAAATACCGGAGGTAGGAAAACTCAGGGTCCTGTCTAAGTATGATGAATTTCATATCATAATGCATTTCCCCTACCCAACCTCTGTCTGTGTATTGCATTGTTTTTAGGTATGGACATCGTCAGATAGAGGCTCTACCTTCACGTGGGTGTTCTCTCTAGACAATCAGATCGTGATAGACGCTCTGAGCTGTACTGTCATTGGCGTGGTAGTGTTCTTCACTGACCATGGAAACCTCTACATCATGAAGTCAGGTGGGACAACAACAACAGTGATGTTCCAGGTTATCTTTTCTTGCAGTCGTGCTTCCCAAATGATCCAATCTCCTGGAGAAGTTTGTAACTACTCAGAAAGGAACCGTGTTTGTTTGGGAACCCTTCTGAGAACAGGGTGACTGCAGAACAGACAACCTGGAACACCACCATCAACTCCTAAAGAATATGCTGCAGGATGTAGGCTTGAGCCCAGGGCTGTTGTGGAGACCCTATTACCGCCACATCGGCAGTCATGAGTCATGCCCGCAGTTAAATTCCACGTGACCGCTGAGTCACGGTAATCTCCTCTTATGCACTCAGGACACGTGTTGGTAGTACCCAACTCGCTAACGATCATCAGGTCACTAACGGTCTGGTACTCAGGGCTCTATTGTCCCTCTAACCACTGACATCAATTCAAATACAATTGAAAATCACGGCAAAAACTTATCATCAAAACAGTGTCATGCTTTTAAAACTCACCTCACTGTGATTGATCACTTTGAAGAAAGAAGTTCAACAACAGGTTGAAACTGAGTGGAAAACGTGGTCGTTGTGGATGTTATTTCAAAGCCGAACACAACTAAATGGACAGCGCTTTCTAAGGTGATGATTAATTCAAAACACCCATACGCATAGAGTTTATAAATACGGATAGGTCTATGAGCCCGATCCCGGAAAAAAAACCTGATTTAAAATAATGATTGTGACGTTACACAATAGATAGCCTACCGCATATTACGAATGGCAGAAAAATATTTTATTTTGAAAAACTGATTTAAGATGTCTTTGGTACATAATTGGTCTTGCCTGTACTCCAAAATGTAACTAATTGTAGTAATCGCTTTTGAGTGTGGACTTATTATCCATACTGGATGGACTGGTTCCCTTATGCCATGCTGCAAACGTTCTATTCATGAGTCTGGGAGAGAACATATAGGCCTAGGCGATGCTGTTGGTTCATTGATTGTACAGGGCGGCTAACCTACAGTTATATACTGAACAAAAGTATAAACACTGCATGCAACAATTTCAATGATTTTAATGAGCTAAAGTTAATTTAAGGAAATCGGTCATTTGAAATAAATTCATTAGGCCTTTATTGATAGATTTCACATGGCTGGGCAGGGGCGCAGACATGGGTGGGCCTGGGGGGAATTTGGAAGTCCTGGGCTGGTGTGGTTACACGTGGTCTGCGGTTGTGAGGCTGGTTGGATGTACTGCCAAATACTCTAAAATGACGTTGGAGGCGTATTGTGGTAGATAAATGAACATTCAATTCTGGTGGACATTCCTGCAGTCAGCAAGCCAATTGCATGCTCCCTCAAAACTTGAGACATCTGTGGCATTGTGTTGTGTGACAAAACTGCACATTTTAGAGTGGCCTTTTATTGTCAAGGTGCACCTGTGTCATGATCATGCTGTTTAATCAGCTTTTTGATATGCCATACCTGTCAAGTGGATGGATTATCTTGGCAAAGGAGAAATGCTCACTAACAGGGATGTAAATAAATGAGCTTTTAGTGCATATGGAACATTTCTGGGATCTTTTATTTCAGCTCATGAAACATGGGACCAACACTTTACATGTTGCGTTTAATTTCTAAAGGGCATTCGGAAAGTATTCTGACCCTTTGACCTTTTCCACATTATGTTACGTTACAGCCGTATTCAAAAATGTATTTAAATGGTTTTTTTCCCTCACCAATCTACACACAATAACCCATATTTACAAAGCAAAAGCAGTTTTTTTTTAGAAATGTTAGCAAATGTATACAACTTTTTTTTTTTATGATATCACATTTACATTAGTATTCAGACCCTTTACTCAGTACTTTGTTGAAGCACCTTTGACAGCGATTACAGCCTCGAGTCTTCTTGGGTATGACGCTACAAGCTTGGCACACCTAAATTTGGGGAGTTTCTCCCATTCCTCTCTCCAGATCCTCTCAAGCTCTGTCAGATTGGATGGCGAGTGTCGCTGCACAGCTATTTTCAGGTCTCTCCAGAGGTGTTCGATCGGGTTCAAGAATCTTGGCTCTGGTTGGGCCACTCAAGGACATTCAGAGACTTTTCCCAAAGCCACTCCGGCGTTGTCTTGGCTGTTTGTTTAGGGTCGTCGGTTTTTGGTTTTTGCTCTGACATGCACTGTCAACTGTGGGACCTTATATAGACAGGTGTGTGACTTTCCAAATCATATCCAATCAAATGAATTTACCACAGGTGGACTCCAATTAAGTGGTAGAAATGTCTCAATAATAGTCAATGGAAACAGGATTCACCTGAGCTAAATTTCGAGTCTCATAGCAACGGGTCTGAATACTTATGTACAGTACCAGTCAAAAGTTTGGACACACCTCCTCATTCAATGGTTTTTCTTTATTTTTACTATTTTCTACATTGTACAAAGTAGTGAAGACATCCAAACTATGAAATAACACATATGGAATCATGTAGTAACCAAATAAGTGTTAAACAAATCCAAATATATTTGGGTTCTTCAAAGTGGCCACACTGCCTTGATGACAGCTTTGCACACTCTTGGCATTCTTTCAACCAGCTTCACCTGGAATGCTTTTCCAATGTGTATTGAAAGAGTTCCCACATATGCTGAGCACTTGTTGGCTGCTTTTCCTTCACTCCTCCAACTCATCCCAAACCATCTCAATTGTGTTGAGGTTAAGTGATTTTGGAGACCAGGTCATCTGATGCAGTACTCTATCACTCCTTGGCCAAAGAGCCCTTACAGATCCTGGAGGTGTGTTGGGTCATTGTCCTGTTGAAAAACAAATGATAGTCCCACTAAGTGCAAACCAGATGGGATGGCGTATCACTGCATAATGCTGTGGTAGCCGGGCTGGTTAAGTGTGCCTTGAATTCTAAATCAAGGGGTCTGAAAACTTTTCGAATGCACTGTATATGAATTTGTATTTGATTTTGAAATGCCTAGTAATATAGGGCATTACCTTTAGCTACAGAATATCTCACCACTATACGTTTCCATATTTTCCTCTCTCCTTCATTCCTTTCTCCAAATAACCAAACCAGCTCCAAAGTTGCCTCCATTCACTATTCGAGTGCAAATGGATGACATGTCTTTTTGCCCATGCCCCTGTTTCTGCCCATTTGATAATGGCCCATTCTAAATGAAAACTACTTTTACATGATAGTAAAGGCTAGATTACAGTTAGAATAGGGAAAATATGATCACTTTAATGAGAGAACAAAGTGTGCAGACTGAGGCATGGAACAGACTGCAAGCTTTGCCAAATAACTCTAAATCTATTGTATAGGACCTGTTTCAAATTATCACTTTTACGCTCAACATAGCCATGTGCACTCGCTCCGGAATGGGGAAAAATATCCGTTCCATTTTATTCAGTTAAGTTCAATTATATTCTAGTTACTATAAAATCATATAATATAAAATAATGCCACAGCACTTATTAGCATATCTAGTCTGCTAAATGAACAAGCGTCCAGCCTAAGGCATGGAGCATAGCCAGATAACATACAGTAGGCCAACTCATATTTTGTTCTTCTAAAAATACATATTCTTCATATCATCTTTCTTTACACCTGGCTAAAATAAATAATGGATTTATTGTGATGGTGTATATTAAATTGATTTATTCAGCTATTTTAAATGCAGATCCATCAGCGGCTTATATGCATGGAAGCCTGGAGATGTTAATTATGAGACCGGCATTCTTTTGCATGACAATAACCAGCTGACAAAATGTCATGACCACCACAGCCCTTACTTGAACCTGACAGAATTCCCATCACATCCCATCTCCCCCATCCCCACCCATTTTTGTCCTCCTGAAGGTCTTGCCAGGTATGCGTGGTTGAACGAGACCCTGGATGTAGCCAGTACTCTACTGTGTGGTCACATGGGCATCCTAATTGCTGTTCAGCTGGACAAAGACAAACCCAGTGGCTTTAGCTACAGGAACATCGAGATAGACCACCTCATAGAGGTCAGTGTTGCAAACATTTTGCTACGGTATGCCCTACTCAACACAACCCCAGTTGCTTTAGATCAATTTCACGGTAACATAATGATGCTGAGACTCAGATGTTTCACTTTAAAATGTATGCCAAACAAAATCCAATGATTGCAAAGTTAAACAGACCATGCATCTCAATGCACAAAGACACCTTTTAAGAATTTCCACAGACATTTTTACAAAAACACATTTACTTGAAGAACAGTGCAGATGCACAGATTGGTAACAGAATGATGGCACAAAAAAAGTGATTTGGTTAAAAGTGGTCCTTGTGCATATGGTTTGTTTAACGTAACATGCATTTTAAGGTGAAAAGTTTGTTTCAGCATCATTCTGTCACTGTGCAATTGCCCTTTAGCTACAGGGCCATCGAGATTGACCACCTCATAGAGGTCAGTGTTGCGGTATGCCATACTGAACACATCCAAAGTTGCTTTAGCTACAGGACCATTGAAATAGACCACCTCATAACGGTACAGACCAACGGCCTGTTTAGTCGGGAGATTTTGTTTTTGAAACACAGAGGCACTATTTCCAACTGAACAGGACCCAGTTAGGGTAGACACTGTCCTCAGACTAATGTTATTTATTTTATTTTTTTTACCTTTATTTAACCAGGCAAGTCAGTTAAGAACATATTCTTATTTTCAATGACGGCCTGGGAACAGTGGGTTAACTGCCTGTTCAGGGGCAGAACAACAGATTTGTACCTTGTCAGCTCGGGGGTTTGAACTCACAACCTTCCGGTTACTAGTCCAACGCTCTAACCACTAGGCTACGCTGCCGCCCCCCTAATGTTAGTTAACCCAGAAGTAAAATCTTGCGTAATTTGGTCAACTGCGTGATTAACTTCTGGGTCAAAATGTGTTTGAAATTGAGAGTTCTGGTGGTTTGCAAAGTCTCCGCCCTTGTAAAAGGAAACTCTCAGCCAAAGCCACCCCCCCCACCCGCCCCTTTCGATCCACATGGGCACATGCGCAAAGCACTTGAAGTGAGGCAGTTTAAGCACTGCCTTCGCACAATTCTGATATGTCCATATAACCCGTGCCAAAACCCAAAGACCAGAACTACTGCAGCTCGTTATCTCACGTATCCCATTCAGTCCCGGCAGATTCTTCGGTCTACACGCAATAAGAATCGGGTTACTGCAGTTTTTGACAACTGTTGGTGTAGAAATGCCTTTATAGCACATCATCTGTTGTTTATACTGGCCAATACGATATTCTCCTGTCTGTCAGGCCTGTTGCAGACATACACTGATATCTTGATTTTTAACCTGCTGTGTGTTTGTGTCCCAATAGAAACATGAGATGAGTTTTGACAAAGCCCTGGCCCTCCAGTACACCACAGACCACACAGTCCTGCTCCACGAGAACGTTGTCATCAATGACCATGCTAACGGAAACAACCGCCAGGGCAGGAACAACCCTCTCACCGTGGCACCTGCCAGCCACTTCTCACCTGACCACGTGGGCAAGGTCATCTACTTCAGGTGGGGGGGACTCTAGCCCTAGTCTCTCCCTACTCCCCATTTCCTTTTCACCTGTTCAATACTATCCTCAACCATACATTTACCTCTCACATGTTCCAAATCTCTTTAACCTGTCATCTTGTGGATCTTTTGAACTATTTTAGACACTTGTTCCTTGTCTACATGTAATATTGACCTCCTTGTCTAATATTGACATCCTTATCTAATATTGACTTTAATATGGACTTCCTTATCTATTATTGACTTTCTTATCTAATATTGACTTCCTGATCTAGTATTGACTTTCTTATCTCATATTGACTTTCCTATCTACTATTGAGTGTCTTTATATCTTTGTATTGTCTTTATGTGTCTTAGTAAATGCCATCAAGTGTCCTCCAGATGTGCGTGTGTGCATGTCCATACATGTCTGTGTCTGTGTTCTCCCCCAGTGACGGTGGCATGGTGGTGATCACAGAGGTGTTCCGGACTCACTATCTGAAGGGGTTCTCCGGGGTTGTCGTCGGGGAGATCCTGGAGCCAATCAAAGGAGCCAGCTTGAATGCGGAGCCTGTGCAGTTATATGACCTGTTGGTGAAGAAGGGGGAGCCCGAGGGGCTCATTGTTACACTGCAGCTCAAAGACCTAGGTAACTGGAAAGAAAGATAGCATCAACTGACTTGTTTGTTCATTTACATTTAGTGATTCCCAAACTTATTTTGTGCTGCTTACTAGTCCTGAATTCTAACAGAATCATGCGACGTTTCAGATATTTTCCTATCCTTCCAAGTAAATGAATGTGATATTTCTAGCTACGATCTCAATCTCTCATCACGAGTCTTAAGAAACGATCCAAAATAAATCAACCACTACTCACAACTCATAGCTTTATTTAACCCAGCCTGCTTCGGTTTCTCCTGGGGTAAACTATGAGCTGCCTGACTTGCCAGATCTATTTGAAGGAAGATTACATTTAAGTGTGCACACTTGAAGTTAAGATAAACAGTGTAGTTATTCCCTCTGCAAGGCAATCAAACAAGCAAAAGGCCAGTACAGGGACAAGGTGGAGTTGCAATTCAACGGCTCAGACACGAGACGTATGTGGCAGGGTCTACAGGAAATCACAGACTACAAAAAGAAAACCAGCCACGTTACGGACAACGACGTCACGCTTCCAGACGAACTAAACACCTTCTTTGCCCTCTTGAAGATAATACAGTGGCACCGTCGCAGCCCCACTAACAAGGACTGGCTGACGTAAGTAAAACATTTAGACGTGTTAACTCTCGCAGGGCTGTTGGCCCAGACGGCATCCCTAGCCTCGTCCTCAGAGGATGCGCAGACCAGCTGGCTGGTGTGTTTACGGACATATTCAATCTCTCCCTATCCCAGTCTGTTGTCCCCACATGCTTCAAGATGGCCACCATTTTTCCTGTACCCAAGAAAGAAAAGATAACTGAACTAAATGACGACCGCCCCATAGCACTCACTTCTATCATTATGAAGTGCTTTGAGAGACTACCTTACCGGCCACCCTAGAGCCATTTCAGTTTGCATACCGCCGCAACGGGTCCACAGACGACGCAATCACCATCGCATTGCACACTGCCCTATCCCATCTGGACCAAATGAATACCTATGTAAGAATGCTGTTCATTGACTACAGCTCAGCATTCAACAGCATAGTACCCTCCAAGCTCATCATCAAGCTGGAAGCCCTGGGCCTCAACCCAGCCCTGTGCAATTGGGTCCTGGACTTTCTTACGGGCCGCCCCCAGGTGGTGAAGGTAGGAAACAACATCTCCACTTCTCTGACCCTCAACACTGGGGCCCTACAAGGGTGCGTGCTCAGCGGTAAGGGCAATCGGAGTGTGGTGTCAGGAAAACAACCTCTCACTCAACGTCAACAAAACAAAGGAGATGATCGTAGACTTCAGGAAACAGCAGAGGGAGCACCCCCTTCCCCCCTATCCATATCGACGGGATAGCAGTGGAGAAGGTGGAAAGTTTTAAGTTCCTCGGCGTACACATCACAGACAAGCTGAAATAGTCCACCCACACAGACAATGTGGTGAAGAAGGCGCAACAGTGCCTCGTCAACCACATGAGGCTGAAGAAATTTGGCTTTTCACCCAGAACCCTGACAAACTTTTACAGATGCACAATCGAGAGCATCCTGTCGGGCTGTATCACAGCCTGGTGGTGCGGTCTGCACAACGTATCACCGGGGGCAAACTACCTGCCCTCCATGACACCTACAGCACCCGATGTCACAGGAAGGCCAAAAAGATCATGAAGGACATCATCCACCCGAGCCACTGCCTGTTCACACCGCTACCATCCAGAAGGCGAGGTCAGTACAGGTGCGTCGAAGCTGGGACAGAGAGACTGAAAAACAGCTTCTATCTCAAGGCCATCAGACTGCTAAACAGCCATCACTAAATCAGAGAGGCTGCTGCCTACATTGAGACCCAATCACTGGCCACTTTGATAAATGGATCACTAGTCACTTTATACAATGCTACTTTAAATAATGCCACTTTAATAATGTTTACATATCTTACATTACTCATCACATGTATATACTGTATTTTTTACCATCTATTGCACCTTGCCTATGCTGCTCGGCCATCACTCATCCATATACTTACATGTACATATTCTCATTCACCCCTTTAGATTTGTGTGTATTAGGTAGTTGTTGGTGAATTGATAGATTACTTGTTTGATATTACTGTACGGTCGGAACTAGAAGCACAAACATTTTGCTACACTCGCATTAAGATCTGCTAACCATGTGTATGTGACCAATAACATTTGATTTGATTTGATTTCTTAGATGATAACACTATCATTCTTCTGCGGTAAACACTGCTTTAGTCAACCCTGCTGCTGTTTCTCCTGTGGTGAACTCTGAGCTGTCCTGTCCTGTCTTGTCCAGATCCGTCCCAGGGGTTTAATTTGTCCCACGTGGGGAAGGCTGTGGTAGCACCAGGCTTCAGCAGTTACCTCATCACAGGGCTGCTGCCCAGCGGCAGTGCCCTAGCCAAACCCACCATGCCAGCCCTAGTGCTGCCCCTGACCAGCCACCGGTCAGGAGAGTGGCTGCTCTTCCACTCTGCAGGTTACTGTGTTTATTGTGTGTTATTACATCCTCAATGATTTTGAATGTGTATTGTTGTAGTACTCGCCTGAGGTAAGTCTATGGGCTCATTTCCTGTATACAGATTAAGCCTGGTCCTGGGCTAAAAAGTATGCTTGATAAGAGATTCTCCATAGAAAGTACTTCTTAATCCAAGACTAGACTTAATCTAGATTTGGGAAACCAACCCTGTATGTGTTTTAAATGTGTGAAATAGATCCATCCGTTTATCCATCTAGGCCGGGGGAGCTGGGGGATGAAGGAGGGGCCATGTCGTCACGCCCTGCAGTCATTGAACGGTGTGAGGAATAACGCTCTGATGAGGATCAACGTCAGAGAAAAGCTCAACTTCACCTTCAAGGCCTTCATGTCCGACTACTGTGAGTAGTGGTGGTGTGGGGGGTTGAGGTGTGTGGTATCTGGGTTCTTACCAATGATGGATTCTGCGTACTAACTCCTAAACTTGGGATAGGGTTAATTATCAGGTATCCTATTGAAATATTGAGTGCTTAGGTTTAAAGGGTCTACACCAGAAGTAAATGGTTATCTGTGGGAGGAAGGTATATAGTGTGTGCAATGTCGTGGCGGAATCAGAATTATTTATTTATTTATTATATATTTATAAATAATGTTTTATTTATTTTATTGCATGCTTATGTGAGATATGTCATTAGAATGTCTATTTTGGGATAATACTGTTGGCCGGTTGCAGTTATCTGTTCTCTCTCACGGTTCAGTTACTTGGGCCGCAGAGAGGGGAAAGGTCAAGCTTGTCTTTATATGTAAACATGTCTTTTAAACCATGTGAATGGATTGATTGAGGGGGAACCAATTATCTCTTGGCTCCACAATGTCTGTGTGCCAGTCACTGTGTCTCCGTGAGCTTGTCCAGAATGGGAGTGTCTAAAATGACAATTGATATATATCCTAATGTCTTGGTACTATGTTGTACCAAGAACGAGAAGTAGAACCTCGTTTTAGGAGAGCAAACTGAGCGATAATTTATAGCTAACGCTGTCTGGCTATGGAATTACTCCTCTCTCAAGTAGAGTCTTCCTTTGTAATGTTCATAAGATCTGTTATTCGTCGTGTGAGTTGAGATGGGTGTGTCTAGGCTATAAATGATACTAAGAACTGTTTTGTAAGGACTCTCAGAGAATTCATTTATAGACAATGAATTGATCTGAGAGTCACAGGGCTGTGATGGAGTTCATATAATTAAAGATGGACTTTATGATAACTCTTACTTGTGTGGTGGTTTGCTCTCATGATTTGGTAAATACAGGACATTTCCACTACAGCAATTAAGCTTGGAATGTGCTGAGTGCAGAGAAAGCGATCACATGTGGCAAGCGTTGATAAGGGGAGAGAGCCATGGATTAGTGATGAAGGGGGTCGAGGTCAGGTCACATTAAGGCAGAAAGAAAAGTTTATGGCCGTATTACTTAGTTTCCTGCCTAGCAGTAAAGATGCCATGTTTGTTCAGATGTGTAGGAGGAGACTCAGCCTAGGAGAAATGGTTAGATATCAGTGCTTGTGTGAACAATGTCTTTGTCTAATGCAGATGTATTGATCCTCCGGGGAAGAATAAACTTGGTTTAAGCTTTCATAGTGTCCGAGTTTTCAGTCTGAGAATTAGAACCTAACACCAATTCCTATTCACTGTCTATCACTGTCTACATTCTTTTGAAAGGGTAGTCTATAGTTTAAGATTGAGATCCGCGTTAGGGGAAACAGGGCCTCCTTCAATGTGGTCATTTTGTATTGAATTATTCTGCTGTTCTGTCACGCGTGTTCAATGATGTCTGGTTTTTGCAGTAACCTCTTTGTTGTAATATCCCAAACCGTTTCACCACTTAAGGAGTCCAGCTTTAATGCTCTCGTTCTAACAAAACCTGTGTGCGTGCAGCTTTGTCCATGGTGTACCATAAGAAGTTCATGCGTGTGGTTCTGACCAACCCTCTGGCCATCCGAGTCACAGCCAGACACTCCTGGGACGACACCAACAACCACATGCTCACCCTCACCGCCTTCAGTCACCTCTGCAAGAAGGTATATACTCCAATACTCCAAATCACCCTCATATCATCCTCGCGTTTTCCTATATAGACTAATAATAACATAAAAAACATTTTGTAGTTGTATATCAGGGTATAGGTCAATTCCATTTCAATTCACTCAATTCTGGAATTTATCTGAAATTCCAATTCCATTTTTTTAATTGAAAGAACCCCAACCCTGCTGAATGCAGTTGTCTGAAGTCTGTTCCTCCATTGTATTGTGTTGTGATATCTTTCCCTCTGCCCCTAGGCAACCACCACAGTGACGGTATACATCCCAGAAGCCTCTCTGTTGTGTAGGTCCTCCTCCTTCACCTTCACGCTGCAGAACTCCTGCCCCGAGGGACTCCAAATCGTCTATGTCTCCCAACAGCCAATCAGTGACCACGAATGGATCCACGCGGATCCAGAGGATCACATGGACAACAAGAGGCTCTTCAACCTGCCTGTGAGAGATAGAGACACACTGGGTTACAGGCATGCGATCAATGTTTTATTAGTTTACCTGTGTGCAGATAATGAGATGCATGTGTGTGCTTCAGGTGAACTACCGGCCTCCCTCCCAACTAGGTGTTTTAATCCCGACCTCAGACAACATCTATAACGCTGACCCAAGTCATCCCCGCCCCAGAGAGCACTACCCCATCTCCAAGGTGAGCACAGGTCACAAGGTTCACACACGTCAGCACTACCTTGTGTCCAAGCTGAGCAAGTCTTGTATTGTTGTGCAGTGTAACTTAACCAAGTGTCTATGTGTGCTTCTGTGTTGTGTTTCGCATTGGGTGTAAGCTGTGATACATAGTGTCTGTGGGTGACAAATTGTGTGCCTTCTTCCAGAACTCTGGTCGGTATAAGCAGTGTGCAGGGAAAAGGTCCGCAGAGGAATGTGGCTGTACAGACACACTGAAAGTCTCTCCTCTAGCCATCAACTCTGACTGCAGACAGAGGGTACACATCTGCATCAGTGTGATCAATCATCAATGTCTTCCAAAAACAAAACAATTACATATAAAGTACCAGTCAAAAGTTTGGACATGTTATTTTTTTACTTTGTAGAATAGTAGTGAAGACATCAAAACTATGAAATAATCATGTAGTAACCAATATTTTATATTCTTCAAAGTAGCCACCCTTTGCCTTGATGACAGCTTTGCATACTCTTGGCATTCTCTCAGCAAGCTTCCTGAGGTAGTCACCTGGAATGCATTTCAATAAACAGGTGTGCCTTATTAAAAGTTCATTTGTGGAATTGCTTTATTTAATGCGTTGAGCCAATCAGTTGTGTTGTGACAAGGTAGCGGTGGTATAGAGAAGATAGTTGTAATGGCGTTCGTCTGTTGAAAGAAGAGAGTCGGACCGAAATTCAGCGTGTTGGTTTACTCATGACTTTAATGAATGAAAATGCAGTACATGAAATAACTGAAAGACGAAAACAACAAACGGAACGTGAACCTATTACAGCCTATCTGGTGAAACTACACAAAGACAGGAACAATCACCCACGAAATACAGAGCGAAACTATGGCTCCCTAAATACGGTTCCCAATCAGAGACAACGATAAGCACCTGACTCTGATTGAGAATAGCCTCAGGCAGCCAAGCCTAACAACACCCCTAATCAGCCACGATCCCAAATAATACAAACCCCAATACGAAAACAACATATAAACCCATGTCACACCCTGGCCTACCCAAACATATAACAAAAACACAAAATACAATGACCAAGGCGTGACAGAACCCCCCCTAAGGTGCGGACTCCCGGACGCACCTCAAAAGCATAGGGAGGGTCCGGGTGGGCGTCTGTCCATGGTGGCGGTTCCGGCTCGGGACGTGGACCCCACTCCATTAATGTCCTTGTTCCTCCCCTTCGCGTCCTGGGATAATCCACCCTCTCCGCCGACCATGGCCTAATAGTCCTCACCCAGATCCCCACATAACTGAGGAGCAGCTCGGGACAGAGGGGCAGCTCGGGACAGAGGGGCAGCTCGGGACAGAGGGGCAGCTCGGGACAGAGGGGCAGCCCGGGACAGAGGGGCAGCTCGGGACAGAAGCAGCCCGGAACTGAGGGGCTGCCCAGGACTGAGGGGGAGCCCAGTACTGAGAGGAAGCCCAGTACTGAGAGGAAGCCCAGTACTGAGATGAAGCTCAGGCAGGTAGTAGGCTCCGGTAAATCCTGGCTGGCTGGCGGAACTGGAAGATTCAGGTTGACAAGCAGATCTGGAAGAGACTGGTTGTCTGGCAGATCTGGAAGAGACTGGTTGTCTGGCAGATCTGGAAGAGACTGGTTGTCTGGCAGATCTGGAAGAGACTGGTTGTCTGGCAGATCTGGAAGAGACTGGTTGTCTGGCAGATCTGGAAGAGACTGGTTGTCTGGCAGATCTGGGCTGACTGGCGGCGCTGGGCAGACTGGCGGCACTGGTGGCGCTGGGCAGACTGGCGGCGCTGGACAGACTGGGAGCACTGGCGGCGCTGGGCAGACTGGGAGCACTGGCGGCGCTTGGCAGACTGGGAGCACTGGCGGCGCTGGGCAGACTGGGAGCACTGGCGGCACTGGGCAGACTGGGAGCACTGGCGGCGCTGGGCAGACTGGCGGCGCTGGACAGACTGGGAGCACTGGCGGCGCTGGGCAGACTGGGAGCACTGGCGGCGCTGGGCAGACTGGGAGCACTGGCGGTGCTGGGCAGACTGGGAGCACTGGCGGAACTGGGCAGACTGGGAGCACTGGCGGCGCTGGGCAGACTGGGAGCACTGGCGGAGCTGGGCAGACTGGCGGCACTGGCGGCGCTGGGCAGACTGGCGGCGCTGGACAGACTGGGAGCACTGGCGGCGCTGGACAGACTGGGAGCACTGGCGGCGCTGGGCAGACTGGGAGCACTGGCGGCGCTGGGCAGACTGGGAGCACTGGCGGCGCTGGGCAGACTGGGCGCACTGGCGGCGCTGGGCAGACTGGCGGCACTGGCGGCGCTGGGCAGACTGGCGGCGCTGGACAGACTGGGAGCACTGGCGGTGCTGGGCATTGCTGCAGCGAATCCCAGGCGGGCGCCTGCACTCTCTCTGGGTCGGCCGCACACCTGTCGATTTCTTCCCACGTCGTATACTCCATGCCTCTACCGTCCATAACGTCCTCCTTTCGCTGCTGAAGCTGTCGCTGGCGCAGCCAGTTTACACACTGCTCGGTCCGTGAGTGGTGGGTGATTCTGTAACGGCGTTCGTCTGTTGAAAGAAGAAAGTCGGACCGAAATGCAGCGTGTTGGTTACTCATGACTTTAATGAATGAAAATGCGGTACATGAAATAACTGAAAGACGAAAACAACAAACGGAACGTGAACCTATTACAGCCTATCTGGTGAAACTACACAAAGACAGGAACAATCACCCACGAAATACAAAGCGAAACCATGGCTCCCTAAATACGGTTCCCAATCAGAGACAACGATAAGCACCTGACTCTGATTGAGAATCGCCTCAGGCAGCCAAGCCTAACAACACCCCTAATCAGCCGCGATCCCAACTAATACAAACCCCAATACGAAAACAACATATAAACTCATGTCACACCCTGGCCTACCCAAACATATAACAAAAACATAAAATACAATGACCAAGGCGTGGCAATAGCCCTATTTGGTAAAAGACCAAGTCCATATTATGGCAAGAACAGCTTCAATAAGCAAATTCCATATGTGTTATTTCATAGTTTCTATAATGTAGAAAATAGATAAATCAAGAATAACCCTTGAATGAGTAGGTGTGTCCAAACTTCTGACTGGTACTATACATTAAATATTGTAACATTTATAACACAAAACAATATTCAATATGCTATACACTCATATTTAGTACCACTTAGTGGAATATATTAAAGTATTGTCTTAATGTAACTGTGCATTCTGCATATTTCAGTCTTGTTGGCTGCGAACATGAATGAAATCATATAAAAATGGTATATTGGTTAAAAAGTATTTTAGTCTTTCCCATGTCCTCTGTGTTGTACTGTAGGTGCTGAGGCTAACGTTTCCTGTGACTGACTTCAACATCACCCTGTTCCTGAGGAGAACCAACCACGCTGACCACCCGCTCTGCTCTCCTTACTTTGTTACTGTCACGGAGGTCAACAACCGGACCAGCTGGAAGGTCACAGGTCAGTCTCATCCCAGAAGGTTTTGAAAAATACACCTTTTCTGTCATCTTTTCAACCAGAAAAACTGATTTCAACAAGAAAAGGGTGTGATCATGACTTCCCTTGCAAAATGTTGCCTAATGGGCAGGTCTCTAGTGCACTATAGTAAAACACACATTCTCTGTTGTTAACCCGTCTTTTCCCATCCTTTGTGTTGGTAGGGACCCATGCCACCCCCACCATGGACAGGATGAGACAATATCTTGAAGACAGTCTAAAGAACAATCTCTACAACCCAGAAGGACTGCAGATCAGCCTATATGTAAATAATCTACAGTCTCCCTGACTATATGACATAAATTGTAATATAAATTGAATATAAATTGTAAAATAGTTGAGTGTAATCTGAAAACGTCTGCATAGACATACTGTCATTACAGTCATGCAAATTGTTTCCATCTGGGGTTTTATTGTGACAATGTTATAAATATAATATTTCTCCAACCTAACAACCACCACCATTATTTTCCACAGGGCTCTGAGCTTTTCCACTTCCGTATCTCTGTCATTCCTGGAGTTGTGTTGTGTGACCTGGTGGAGGAGGTACAGGTGAGGAACCCTGTAGCTGTTATACTGAAGTCAGTAACGAATAAAAAAAGAGGAAGAGCAAGATAACCTCCGGCCCTCACCTATTTCTCTCCTTCCTTTCTCGCTCTCCCTTTCTCTCTCTTTCCATACGGGTAGATCTACGTAGACGAGCCTCCGCTGGCGTTCCCAACCCAACACCTCGTCAACAACATGGCAGCCATCATCCTGGGAGGCCTGCTGCTCTTTGGCTTCCTTCTCATATACAACGGCGTTGCCATGCCAACCAAGAGCAGCATCAAAACTCTCCTCAAGAAACACAAGCCCACCATCTCGCCAACCAGAACCCAGAACTCTACCACGACACAGGGACCAGAGTAGGATTTTACAGTTCGGCATTGTAAGAGTGTGTTATAGAGTTGTACGTTCCATTTTTAGCCTTTTAACCTAAGTATGAGATGTAAATGTTTTTAGTGTTCAGATTGATCCTTTTTTCAAATGTGTGTTCCATGAAATTTGTATTTGGAAAAGATTGAAAGAAACTAGCAAAGATGAAAAGGTACAAATGAAAGGAAAAACACATGCTCGGAGTGGGTTTTATTGGTTGTTGCTGTGTTTTCAAAGAAAATACAAACTGTAAAAAATGTTTTCACAAAAAGTAAACCAGGATTTGTTGCCATTAGGACTTTGTCAGATACAACCTACCAGAATATAATGTACTAGTATCGTATATTATCTCAGGCCTGTAGGAGTAGTCAGGAAGGATCCATAAAGAAAACACATCACTCATAGTCGTGAGTACGTAGTAACCCATATTAAATTGGAATGCTGCATAGGAGCAGCTACAGTGGCTTGTGAAAGTATTCACCCCCCTTAGCATTTGACCTATTTTGTTGCCTTACAACCTAGAATTCAAATAGATTTTTATGGGGGGGGGGGTTGAATCATTTGATTACACAACATGCCTACTACTATGAAGATGCAAAGCAATAAGAAATAAGACAAAAAAAATGAAAACTTGAGCATGCATAACTATTCACCCCCTCCAAAGTCAATAGTTTGTAGAGCCACCTTTTTCAGCAATTACAGCTGCAGGTCTCTTGGGGTATGTGTCTATAAGCTTGGCACATCTAGCCACTGGGATTTTTGTCCATTATTCCAGGCAGAACTGATCCAGCTCCTTCAAGTTGGATGGGTTCCGCTGGTGTACAATCTTTAAGTCATACCACAGATTATCGACTGGATTTAGGTCTGGGCTTTGATTAGGCCATTCCAAAACATTTAAATGTGTCCCTTAAACCACTCGAGTGTTGCTTTAGCAGTATGCATAGGGTCATTGTCCTGCTGGAAGGTGAACCTTTGTCCCAGTCTCAAATCTCTGTAAGACTGAAACAGGTTTCCCTCAAGAATTTCCTGTATTTAGTGCCATCCATCATTCCTTCAATTCTGACCAGTTTCCCAGTCCCTGCAGATGAAAAACACCCCCGCAGCATGATGCTGCCACCACCATGCTTCATTGTGGGGATGGTATTCTCGGGGTGATGAGAGGTGTTGGGTTTGCGCCAGACATAAAGTTTTCCTTGATGGACAAAAAGCTACATTTTAGTCTCAACTGACCAGGGTACCTTCTTCCATATGTTTGGGGAGTCTTCCACATGCCTTTTGGCGAACACCAAACGTGTTTTCTTTTTTTTTTCTTTAAGCAATGGCTTTTTTCTCTTCCGTAAAGCCCAGCTCTGTGGAGTGTATCGCTTAAAGTGGTCCTATGGACAGATAATCCAATCTCTGCTGTGGAGCTTTGCAGCTCCTTCTGGGTTATCTTTGGTCTCTTTGTTTTCTCTCTGATTAATGCCCTCCTTGCCCGGTCCGTGAGTTTTGGTGTGCGGCCCTCTCTTGGCATATTTGTTGTGGTTCTTCCATTTTTTTATAATGGATTTAATGGTGCTCCGTGGGATGTTCAAAGTTTCTGGTATTTTTTTATAACCCAACCCTGATCTGTACTTCTCCACAACTTTGTCCCTGACCTGTTTGGAGAGCTCCTTGGTCTTCATGGTGCTGCTTGCTTGGTGGTGTTGCAGACTCTGGGGCCTTTCAGAACAGGTGTATGTATACTGAGATCATGTCACAGATCATGTGACACTTAAATATTGTCCACCTGTGTGCAATCTAACTAATTAAGTGACTTCTGAAGGTAATTGGTTGCACCAGATCTTATTTAGGGGCTTCATAGCAAAGGGGGTGAATACAAATGCGTTCACCACTTTTCTGTTTTTTAATATTTTTTCATTTCATTTCACCAATTTGGACTATTTTGTGTATGTCCATTACATGAAAACCAAATAAAAATCCATTTAAATTGCAGGTTGTAATGGAATAAAATTGAAAAAAAACGCCAAGTGGGTTGAATACTTTTGCAAAACACTGTATAAGCATTAAATGGGGAAAACAAAGGGGACGTAGCAGATGTGATATTTCATTTTCAAATGGGTTACAATTAGGTTACGGTAAGGGTCTAACCAAAGACAATCTATTATATTGACAAGATAGTCGAGTGACCACTAACATTGGAAATGAGTGTCCTCAAAGATGGAAGCACTGTATTGTCTTTGATGGAAGGCAGGCCATAAGGAGTCGAGATCAGGTGGGACTATTCAATGAGAGGGCAGATAGACATGTGAACAAAAGGCACAACTCAGATTAAGTTTTTTTTTTTTTTTTAGGTTTCCGAAATGCCACGTGTTCACTTATATCAATACATTCATAACAACCTAACCATTTTGAAACTTTTAAGTAAGCAATTCAAGTTTTTCTTATCCAAATTCGACTCATTGTCCTCCATAAAAAATTCCTCACTTTGCGGTCTTATTTTCGTGGACAGATTTTGGGCAAAGTAAACCCTCTCACTTCATCTCTTCCTCTGCTCAAAATCATGATGTCAATCCGGTTGGCATCAACTGTCTGTGCTCCCATTGGTCATCCTGAGCTGTTCAAGCTCCTCCTCCAGGCTTCTAATTCGCTGCAGGAGTTCGGCCCTGTCCTGCTGTGCCCTGAGCTCTGCCTGCCGCTTGGCATCCTGGATCTTCCTCTCATACCAGCACTCCAGCTGAGTGGACACTGTCTCAAAGAACCTCTGGGTCACCTGCAACAAAGATACATGAAGTGAGTGAAGAAGAAGTTACCCCTTCTCCACACACAACCCCTTCCCAGAATCCAAGTGAAAAGGAATCATTGGTCCACAGCCCACCAGTGTTGTAACTTTAATGTGTTACAGAGTTAATGTTTAAGTTAATTCATGCAGCTGTATCTAAAGATATTTCTTTACAGTTATTTACATATGTAATTGTATTGGTTAGTATTGAATTACGCTTTTGACTGCAAGTTCCAGAATGCCTTGCGACAGAAAAGTAGAGCGATAACGCGCCAATTATGTGCAGGTGCAAGTGATTAAGCGGACTTTCCGATAGCATCTTACCTGCATTGCTCTGTAGTATCTAAAGTTGTTAAATGTAACGTGAACAAGTATTATTACTAAAATACGCTTTCATATCAAACCCGACGTCCCGAGTCATTACCTTGAAGTTAGTTAATCTAAAAACCAGGCCAATGTGAAGCCATTGATATAATATTCACCACTGCTATCTTGTCATCAGTTACCTCCATGGCGTGTAGGTTGTTTCTCTCCTGACTGAATGTGGGCTCATGGGGTCTGTCCATGAAGAACTCTAGGGTCCTGGTCCCGACACTGGGTGGTCTCATCAGGCCGCGCGTCCTGATCCGGTCCCGGAGGTGCTTCTTGTGGTGCCAGCCATGGCTGTCCTGGCCTCGGCCCTGCTTCCGGTTGCTGGTGGGAGACTGGCTGCTGCTGGAGCAGCCATCCCAGATCAGCCCCGGAATGTGATTGTCGAGCAGTTCTGGATGCTGACACCGGGTGGCGGTAGAGCTCAGGAGGATTCCCGTGTGATGGCGGTGAGCTAGCAGAGGGAGAAGAGTAGTGTTCTGGTCGTCATCTGAGAAGGGAGGAACGAGAAATGGAGCTGGTTTTTTTCAAGCTTGTGCGTTTTCTAAATCAGAGGTGTAGGACCTAGACCTACTGTCAACCCCACAACTTCATCACCAAAAATGTTGGGACGAGGTTAAACAAATTCATACTTTTTTGTTGTTGATTGTGACTTGATTTCTGGAACCACCTTCTCATGTCTCATTTTCATTTCATGCTCCTCCTAACACCCACCTGGTGATCTGTCCAGCTTCAGCTCAAAGTACTTCCTGCCCGATCCCTGGCCCTGCTCCATTGCCGGACTGTGTGGTGCATTGTGGGTGATTGAAGGCGAGGGTGAAGGGCATGACAGCAGGTTGACGTAGTTCGCCAGAGAGCTGCTGCTGTCCCCAGAGAAGACAGAGAGCAGGGGGAGGCACTCTGAGTCTCCATTGTCCCCCACAGACTGCTCCACAGACGGTGAGGGGAGCAGCTTGTAGTACTGGGGGTGGGCTGGGAGGTGGAGGTCCAAATCCTGGATCTGAGTCATGCACCACCTCTTCAACTCCTGGGTTGCTGCTGCCTGCTTGGGGTTTGAACCACAGAGAGACATAGAGGGGTCATTCCACAAATTGTGTGCCTTCTGGGTAGTGTAACTTTTGATTTCACCTCATTTTAACATTCTGTCATAAAGAGCACATGTTCAACTTCATAAAAACTTTTTTTTCTGGTGGTTAAAGTGGTTAAATGGTTAAATACGAATATTAATCTATTAAGTGCCAAATAAAGTAACAGGGTTGACTGTAACATGGTTGAGGATTTCACCTCGAAACAGCCATTAATCCTTTTTGGGGGAAAGGAGGTTTGTTGTGTGCAACAGGGAGAGACAATTGTAAGTAAACTTCACCACAAAACATGTTCAAAAAGAGTACAACCAGCTCACCTGCTTTTACACTATAGTTTTACTATTAGATGTTACATTTTTCTTTAGAGACAAAATAAAAAATAATAGTTTCAACACATTAAAATGAGAATTCAGGGACAAATGAGGGACAAATTAATCACTAATCCCATCAACTAAATAATAATTTTCAGAAATAACTTTTGTCCAAGCAACAAAATGACTAGGGCTTTACAAACCTGGAGAAATGTTGCGATTAAGTGGGATGAAATCTTAGAAGTCACAAAGGAGGAACATGGCAAAATGCTGAATGTCTTTATTCATATTAAACATCTGATTTAGTCAATTCTCCGTGTGGTCTATATTAAAAAGTTTTAAATGTTAAGTTAAAAATGTTTTAAATGGTGCACAATTTCTACTTTAAAATATGATGACTGCTGCCTGTTTTGTGTGTGGACAACCAGAGAAACATAGGGGTTAGGGTGACTGCTGCTTGTTTTGTGTGTGGACAACCAGAGAAACATAGGGGTTAAGGTGACTGCTGCCTGCTTGGTGTGTGGACAACCAGAGAAACATAGGGGTTAGGGTGACTGCTGCCTGATTTGTGTGTGGACAACCAGAGAAACATAGGGGCTAGGGTGACTGCTGCCTGTTTTGTGTGTGGACAACCAGAGAAACATAGGGGTTAGGGTGACTGCTGCCTGCTTTGTGTGTGGACAACCATAGAAACATAGGGGTTAGGGTGACTGCTGACTGTTTTCTGTGTGAACAACCAGAGAAACATAGGGGTTAGGGTGACTGCTGCCTGTTTCCTGTGTGAACAACCAGAGAAACATAGGGTTAAGGTGACTGCTGCCTGCTTGGTGTGTGAACAACCAGAGAAACATAGGGGTTAGGGTGACTGCTGCCTGCTTGGTGTGTGAACAACCAGAGAAACATAGGGGTTAGGGTGACTGCTGCCTGCTTGGTGTGTGAACAACCAGAGAAACATAGGGGTTAGGGAGACTGCTGCCTGCTTGGTGTGTGGACAACCAGAGAAACATAGGGGTTAGGGTGACTGCTGCCTGCTTGGTGTGTGAATGAACACCAGAAATACATGTTGTCATATTTTCAGAAGATGTGGGTTAGTGAAGATGTTAGTTAGAGATGTTGTGAATACGTTTCAGACGTTATTACGAAGGGTGAATAAGGCCCTGGTTAAAAGGAGTACACTGTATAGAGAATAGAGTGCCATTTTGGATGAGGATAGAAGGTATATAAGGGTGTGGTTGTGCCATGTAGTACCATACCTGTCTCCTCTGTGCCTCCTCTCTGCCCTGGGCAGCTGTCTGGTCCATCCTGTAGAGACACTCCATCCTCTCTGCTGCCACCCTCTCCTGGGTCAACATGTCCAGCACTTTGATCTGATCAACACAACGCCGAACAGCAGCTATCAGTTAAACAGAATTCATGGTTGCATCTCAAATAGCATTCAAAAGTGTCGCATTATAGGGGGAATATGGTGATAAAAAGGGGTTGATAAAAAATAATAAAAAATAAAAAATGTTGTTGCAGCAAATCAAGTCGGACATTTTTAAGTGGATATGACAAACTTTAGAAGCCTTTCAAACCTCAAATACACGACATGTTTGCATTTCCTGCCGTGCAGGAAAATTCTCAGCCACAAAAGAGTGATCAAATTAAGATGCTACATCTGTGTATGTCATTCATGTCATTTCCACACAAATGTCCACACAAATTCGAGTGGAGGTTTACAGGCTGTATTTGCAGTTTGTCTTTCTGTATGAGACAGAAAAAGCCATGTGTGCAACAAAGTTGAATTGAATTGACTGGTAGCAGACAGGCCTGGTGTATGCTCTTGCGGTCCATCCTCCCAAGCCTAGTATAGACTTGCTCCTGAACCGTCAGCATCTGTGTCCTCATCTCCTCTTTAGTGGTGTTCAGCTCTCCCTCTAGCCTCTTGATCAGGGGCTTGCAGTGGCAGCCATTGGCTGGGGCCTGACCAGGCGACACAATCATGTATAATTGTGATATTTGTTTTACATATTTTCTTTAGATTTCTTTCATTGGTTTCTTTCTAAATCTCTTATATTACCAATATCAACAGCAACAACAATACTTCTACTGTACTGTACCACTACTACCACTTCAGTTATGAACACCCCACCCCTAGGGTTGAAACATTTCAATTACTTCAAGAGGAAATAAAAAGTTGGTAATGGAATATTCTATCTGGGGTTTCACGAAAACCTGGGAATTTTGGAAATGATCGGAATTTTGCAGCGTGGTGACTGACCTGTTTGACATTGCCGTCCTTGTCGCGGTACAGGGTGTATAGCTGATAGGTTTTGCCATTGTGAGGCGGAAGGGCTTCATCATGTGTACACAGTCTGCTCTTCCTGTGGAGTTCGGGATGGCCATTCATTCTTCTTCTCGGAGTATCCTCTGCCAAGGCCTGGAAGAAGGAGACTTCATTGTCCATTATCTTGCAGAGAACAGAAATGGTCTTTATCCTCACAACCCAATCCCCTGAGACACCCCTAAGCACCTGTTCTTTGAAATGCTTATGTCTTCTCCTTCTGTGGTAAGGGCTGGTTGGGGTGACTGATGTTTTACTGTAGTGAAGGCGGTGGTGATGATGGTGAGGCAGCCCTGCTCTGCTGGCCCTACGCTCAATACCGTGAGACGCCTCAGCCACGTACCCACTGTCCTGATGAAGGAAACAGCCAGGAGGCAGAGGTGAAGGAGAAGATAACTTTATTGTCCAATTGTACACAAAGGTCCATGAAGGTTCGACTTCTGCTTTACCCCAACCCAATAACTCAAGAGGCAAAAATAATGTAAACATCATATTTAACACTGGGTTGGCATCCCGCCGTCTACTGTCATCCATTTTTTGACCGTCAATATACACCACCTAATTTTACCCCCAGACAGCCTTTACCTTGTTGGGCAGAATTTCTTCTCTAGTGACAGACTGGGTTCTGCGTTCTGCTTTCAGCCGGTCCCTTTTCTTCCTCACCGTCCTTTCTCTAGTGAAACAGTGAACCTGACCAAAGCACAGGAGAGTAGAAAACTTCACAGTCCAGCCAAGGTGCATAAAATGAAGAACAGACTGGTTACTGACTACTCGTCGAGGCGATGGGTAATCATCTGCACTCTTTATACTCCTTAATAAACTGTCACCCTTGGGAGGGAAATGTAAGTTCACTAACAGGTGTTCTGATGCCAGAATCAGCTCATAATGTGTATCAGATCAGTGTGTCATTGGTCTATGTCCAAAGAAACATCTCATGCTGACCTGAGGAGCTCTGGCCAGCAGGAGTGACGCGTCTTTGTGGTTGTAGTCTCTGGCCTTGTCCAGGGCAGTCTTCCCTGCCTGGAACACACAGCAATTAATTGAAAGGTTGCGTCCCTGCACTGTTGACAATGCTCCTTTTAAATGCAACCCCCCCTATATAGTACACTGGTCAGAAGTACAGCACTGTATGGTAATAGAGTAGCATTTGAGATGCATCCACTTACGTTGTTTCGTGCGTTGCCGTCAGTCCCTGCCTCCAGGAGGAGCTGAACAGTTTTCTTGTGGTTTAGGGCAGCCGCCACATGGAGAGCAGTGTCCCCTAGCTGGGTATAGGAAACAGACAGGTGACTAACCCTAACCCTATCCCCTAGCTGGGCACAGGGAAGAGTTGACTATAGGTGTGAGAGCAGTCAAAGGAGCCCACCCCCCCAGGATTAGGGAGGATAAGCTGATCCTACATCTATGTAAAGGTTACCTCTACCCAGAGTTGAGCAGTCACTGACTGGACACAGTCTCTCATTAACTGGACACAAACTCTACTGTGGCATCAAACTAAACAAGTAATCAATGACGTGAAAGGAGCTGTAGTAACAATATAAATCAAGCTGGGACCTACCTGGTTTTTCTCCGTAACAGAGCATAAGGAGTCCACCAGAATCTTGATCATGGCCAGGTGATTGTAGCGTGCTGCCACATGCAAACAGGTGTCCCCCACATTGTTCTTGATGTCTGGTCTGGAGCCTCCCAGCAGCAGCACGTGGGCGCTCTGAGTATTGGCATTCTGACAGGCCAGGTGGAGAGCTGTGTTTCCTGCCTAAGAACAAACACACAAAGCCTAGTGTGGCAGAACCGAGCCGTCAAGGTGGAAAGTCTGTCGATGTGCCCTTGAGCAAGGCACTTAACCTCTCTGGGATAGGCGGGACAGTCGCGTCCCACTTGGCCAATAGCCAGGGAAAATGCAGAGCGCCAAATAATAAAAAAATACTATAAAAATCTAACTCATTAAATCACACATGTAAGATACCAAATTATACCAAATCAGGGGCGCCATACTACTATGACTGACCCTGTGAAACAACACTGCACCTATCCGGTGTATGTGACACATTTTTTTTATTTTATTCCAGCGACACCCTATTATAGTGCACTACTTCAAAAGGAGTGCACTACATAGGGAATAGGATGCCATTTGGGATACACTCTGACAGTGGCATGAAAAACCTGTCAGACACCAGACAGAAAAACATTTCAGTCCTAATGATTTTTACCATCATTGGTCACAGATCTAGACCTAGCATATTCACATTTGAATTGCTGTACCTTGTTCCTGGCGTGAACGTCAGCTCCAGCCTTGACCAACAGTTTGACTGACTGACGGAAGCCATGCCATGAGACCTCATGAAGCGCCGTGTTGCCGTCCTATCAGAAACAGCGAGACGTAAAGCACTGTCATTAGAAGGAGTGAAACATTTGTTTTTCTAATAATGTAATTTATTTCATATGCCCGGACCTCATATAGATTGCTAATTCAGTTCAGGTACATTACATTCCTCCCTGTGTTGTGAATGCTTGTATTTTTGGCCCTCCTGTACATTAAATAAAGGAAATGTGACATTGTCTTCAGACTTGAAGATTCAGTGACATTTCAGTAACATTGCTTCAGATTCCTCAACATTTCATGAGCCATTCAGAGTCTGTGTCCCACGTGGCGCCCTATTCCCTTTATAGTGCAATACATTTGACCAGGGCCCATGGGGACCTGCAGTGTATTCGGAAAGTATTCAGACTCCTCGACTTCTCCACATTTTGTTACTAATTCTAAAATTGACTACATATTTTTTTCTTTCCTCATCAATCTACACACAATACCCCATAATGACGAAGCAAAAACAGGTTTCAAGAATGGTTTGCAAATATATTCACAATAAAACACTGAAATATCACATTTACATAAGTATTCAGACCCTTTAGTCAGTACGTTGTTAAGGCACCTTTGGCAGCGAGTCTTCTTGGGTATGACGCTACAAGTTTGGCACACCTGTATTTGGGGAGTTTCTCCCATTCTTCTGTGCAGATCCTCTCAAAGGATGGCGCCAACAGAGATGGTCGCCTCGCTTCGCGTTCTTAGGAAACTATGCAGTATTTGTTTTTTAATGTATTATTTATTACACTGTTACCCCAGGAAATATGAAGTCTTATTACATACAGCCGGGAAGAACTATTGGATATAAGAGCAACGTCAACTTACCAACATTACGACCAGGAATACGACTTTCCCGAGGCGGATCCTCTGTTTTGGACCACCACCCAGGACAATGGATCGGATCCCAGTAGGGATCCTATTTCAGGGGCTGAGTCACTGGCTTACTGGTGCTCTTCCATGCCGTCCCTAGGAGGGGTGCGTCACTTGAGTGGGTTGAGTCACTGACGTGATCTTCCTGTCTGGGTTGGCGCCTCCCCTTGGGTTGTGCCGTGGCGGAGATCTTTGTGGGCTATACTCGGGCCTTGTCTCAGGATGGTAAGTTGGTTGTTGAAGATATCCCTCTAGTGGTGTGAAACTGTGTGGTGTGGGGGCTGTGCTTTGACAATGTGGGTGGGGTTATATCCGAGACAGCCTACAGGGAGCCTACAGGGAGCAGGTGAGGGCCCTCGGAGTATGGTGTCAGGAAAATAACCTCACACGCAACGTCACCAAAACAAAGGAGATGATCCTGGACTTCAGGAAACAGCAGAGGGAGCACCCCCCCTACCCACATTGACGGGACTGTAGTGGACAAGGTGGAAAGTTTTAAGTCCCTCGGCATACATATCACGGACAAACTGAAAAGGTCCACCCACACAGACAGCGTGGTGAAGAAGGCGCAGCAGCGCCTCTTCAACCTCAGGAGGCTGAAGTAATTCGGCTTGTCACCAAAAACACTCACAAACTTTTACAGATGCACAATCAAGAGCATCCTGTTGGGCTGTATCACCACCTGGTACGGCAACTGCTCCGCCCACAACCGTAAGGCTCTCCTGAGGGTAGTGAGGTCTGCACAACGCATCACTGGGGGCAAACTACCTGCCCTCCAGGACACCTACACCACCTGATGTTACAGGAAGGCCAAAAAGATCATCAAGGACAACAACCACCCAAGCCACTGCCAGTTCACCCCGCTATCATCCAAAAGGCGAGGTCAGTACAGGTACATCAAAGCTGGGACCGAGAGACTGAAAAATAGCTTCTATCTCAAGGCCATCAGACTGTAAACAGCCATCACTAGTGGCTGCTGCCAACATACTGACTCAAATCTCAAGCCACATTAATAATAAAAAATTGGTTGTAATAAATGTATCACTAGTCACTTTAAACAATGCCACTTTATACAATGTTTACATACCCTACATTACTCATCTCATATGTATATACTGTACTCTATACCATCTACTGCATCTTGCCTATGCCGTTCAGCCATCACTCATCCATATATTTATATGTACATATTCTTATTCATTCCTTTACACTTGTGTGTATCAGGTAGTTGTTGTGAAATTGTTAGATTACTTGTTAGATATTACTGCACAGTTGGATCTAGAAGCACAATAATTTCGCTACACTCGCATTAATTGATGCTAACCATGTGTATTTGACCAATTTGATTTGATTTGAAGCTCTGTCAGGTTGGATGGGGAGCATTGCTGCACAGTTATTTTCAGGTCTCTCCAGAGATGTTTGATCAGGTTCAAGCTGGGCCACTTAACGACATTCAGTGACTTGTCCCGAAGCCACCCCTGCTTTGTCTTGGCTGTGTGCTTAGGGTCGTTGTCATGTTGGAAGGTGAACCTTCTCCCCAGTCTGAGGTCCTGAGCACTCTGGAGCAGGTTTTCATCAAGGATTTGCTCCGTTCAGCTTTCCCTCGATTCTGACTAGTCTCCCAGTTCCTGCCTCTGAAAAACATCCCCATAACATGGCGCTGCCACAACCATGCTTAACCGTAGGGATGGTGCCAGGTTTCTTCCAGATCTGACATTTGGTATTCAGGCCAAAAAGTTCAATCTTGGTTTCATCAGACCAGAGAATCCTGTTTCTCATGGTCTGAGAGTCCTTTAGGTGCCTTTTGGCAAACTCCAAGCTGGCTGTGAATGGCCTTTTACTGAGGAGTGGCTTCTGTCTGGCCACTCTACCATAAAGGCCTGATTGGTGGAGTGCTGCAGTGATGGAAAGTTCTCCCATCTCCACAAAAGAACTATGGAGCTCTTTCAGAGTGACCATTGGGTTCTTGGTCACCTCCCTGACTAAGGCCCTTCTCCCCCGATTGCGTAGTTTAGCCGGGCGGCCAGCTCTAGGAAGAGTCTTAGTGGTTCCAAACTTCTTTCATTTAAAAATGGTGGAGGCCACTGTGTTCTTGGGGACCGTCAATGCTGCATAAATGTTTTGGTGCCCTTCCCCAGATCTGGGCCTCGACACAATGCTCTACAGACAATTTCTTCGACCTCATGGCTTGGTTTTTGCTCTGACATGCACTGTCAACTGTGGGAACTTATATAGACAGGTGTGTGCCTTTCCAAATCATGTACAATCAATTGAATTTTACACAGGTGGACTCCAATCAAGTTGTAAAAACATCTCAAGAATGACCAATGGAAGCAGGATGCACCGGAGCTCAATTTCCAGTCTCATTGCAAAGGGTCTGAATACTTATGTAAACACGTTTTACTGTACATTTGCACAAATTTCTAAAAACCTTTGTCATTATGGGTTATTGTGTGTAGATTAAGAGGGAAAGTGGGAATTTATTCCATTTTAGAATAAGGCTGTAACATAACAAAATGTGTAAAGTCAAAGAGTCTGAATACTTTCCGAATGCACTATATACATTTGAAGGTGATTGAAGTTTACATACACTTAAGTTGGAGTCATTAAAACTCGTTTTTCAACCATTCCACAAATTTCTTGTTAACAAACTATAGTTTTGGCAAGTCGGTTAAGAAATCTACTTTGTGCATGACACAAGTACTTTTTCCAACAATTGTTTACAGACAGATTAGTTCACTTATAATTCACTGTATCACAATTCCAGTGGGTCAGAAGTTTACATACACTATGTTGACTGTGCCTTTAAACAGCTTGGAAAATTCCAGAAAATGATGTCAGGGCTGTAGAAGCTTCTGTTAGGCTAATTGACATCATTTGAGTTAATTGGAGTTGTAGCTGTGGATGTATTTCAAAACCTACCTTCAAACTCAGTGTCTCTTTGCTTGACATCATGGGAAAATCAAAAGAAATCAGCCAAGACCTCAGAAAAAATTGTAGACCTCCACAAGTCTGGTTCATCCTTGGGAGCCATTTCTAAACATCTGAAGGTACCACATTCATCTGTACAAACAATAGTACACAAGTATAAACACCATGGGACCATGCATCTGTCATACCGCTGAGGAAGGAGACGCGTTCTGTCTCCTAAAGATGAACGTGCTTTGGTGCGAAAAGTGCAAATCAATCCCAGAACAACAGCAAAGGACCTTGTTGAAGATGGTGGAGGAAACAGGTACATAAGTATCTATATCCACAGTAAAACAAGTCATATATCAACATAACCTGAAAGGCCGCTCAGCAAGGAAGAAGCCACTGCTCCAAAACCGCCATAAAAAAGCCAGACTACTGTTTGCAACTGCACATGGGGACAAAGATCATACTTTTTGGAGAAATATGCTTTGGTCTGATGAAACAAAAATAGAACTTTTTGAACATAATGACCATCGTTATGTTTGGAGGAAAAATCCGAACAACACCATCCCGACCGTGAAGCATGGGGGTGGCAGCATCATGTTGTGGGAGTGCTTTGCTGCAAGAGGGACTGGTGCACTTCACAAAATAGATGGCATCAAGAGGCAGGAAAATTATGTGGATATATTGAAGCAACATCTCAAGACATCAGTCAGGAAGTTAAAGCTTGGTCGCAAATGGGTCTTCCAAATGGACAATGACCCCAAGCATACTTCCAAAGTTGTGGCAAAATGGCTTAATTAAGGACAACAAAGTCAAGGTATTGGATTAACCATCACAAAGCCCTGACCTCAATCCCATAGAAAATTTGTGGGTAGAACTGAAAAAGTGTGTGCGAACAAAGATGCCTACAAACCTGACTCAGTTACACCAGCTCTGTCAGGAGGAATGGGCCAAAATTCACCCAATTTATTGTGGGAAGCTTGTGGAAGGCTACCTGAAAACTTTGACCCAAGTTAAACAATTTAAAGGCAATGCTACCAAATACAAATTGAGTGTATGTAAACTTCTGACTCACTGGGAATGTGATGAAATAAATAAATGAAATAAATAAAAGCTGAAATACGTTATTCTCTCTACATTCTCTCGACATTTCATATTCTTAAAATAAAGTGGTGATCCTAGCTGACCTAAAACAGGGAATCTTTACTATTAAATGTCAGAAATTGTGAAAAACTGAGTTAATATGTATTTGGCTAAGGTGTATGTAAACTTCCGACTTCAACTGTATTGGGACAGATCCAGATTCAGAGACATTTCTCTCCCTCACCTTGTCCTGTAGGTCTAGAGCGCAGCCTCCCTTGATGAGTCCGTCTATGATATCACTGTTCCCCACCATGGCTGCTCGGTGGAGGGCTGTCTGGTGGCCCTGTGATGACAGAAGGACATGGGCTTGGACTGCCTCCCTGTCACTCATCACTACTCACTACTGTCAACACAACACACAGAATACTAACGTTAAACATACACATGTACGCATGGACGCACACATGCATACACACGCACACAAATGCATGCACGCACGAGCACACACATCACTAATGTGCAATCCAACACACAACATACATTACACACTGAGGTTAAAATGCTAAAAATGCTAAACTCTATCTCAATCACAAAAATAGTGCATCAACCTCCAACACGCAATCTAAGATAGAAAGCCATTCATCTCTATCACATAAAGATAGTGTAATGACATGAAAACCTAATCTGGTATAGGGATAATTGTTTTCTGTATCAGATCATCAATAATGATTTCATTCTTTTTTTTAAATAACATCAAGGACAATATCTAATGGTCGATATGATGAATATATTTAAAATCTAAATGGTCAATATTTTTCATCTGATCTGAAAGCATTGTTTTACCTCATCCAGGATGTCCGTGTTCCAGCAGGATGTATCCCAATCCCAGATTGATCCTTTAAAAAGGTCAGGGTGCAGCGGTATGCCTGAGAAAAGTCAAACAACAAACCAACGATTGATGGGCTCAATCCAAATACGTAATTATAAAAAATATATAATATGCCCTCTCCTTACAAAAGGCATTACAGCATTGTAGTAGGCAAATAAACATCGACTGAAATGAGCTCAGCTAGACTGTAAACTGCAAATAGTCACTCACTCCTCACACAACTGTAATCTGCTGCTCTCGGACAGAGTGCCCGCAGCGTGTGCATGCGTGTGCACATCCACGTGCATATGTACATGGTCATGTGTGTATGCCAGCCAGTATGTGCATTGGTGAGTACGTATTTATGTGTGTGTGTGTGTGTGTGTGTGTGTGTGTGTGTGTGTGTGTGTGTGTGTGTGTGTGTGTGTGTGTGTGTGTGTGTGTGTGTGTGTGTGTGTGTGTGTGTGTGTGTGTGTGTGTGTGTGTGTGTGTGTGTGTGTGTGTGTGTGTGTGTGTGTGTGTCTACGTACGTATGTGTGTGCCAGCTAGCAGAATTAAAGGCAGTAAACAACCCCATGTATAATCCACAGGGGGGAAGCGGAGGAGATCCTGCTAGCTGGCTCTGCTATCTATCTGTTACAGATACAGGCTGGGAGTGGAACACAGAGCAGACAGTGAGCAAAGAGGGTTAAACCCTGCCCTGATACCACCACACAACTGCTCTGCCTCCAGACCACCCAGGAGAATAAGATATAGGCACAGAAGTGAATTGTATGATCGCTATGGTTATAAACCTGTCGGGATTATAAAATGACAGGGTAAAATAGATTGCTATTATGCATAGTGTTTCCTCATCTACCATTTGACTTGCCCCTGTCACTCCAATGAGTGCATGGGGCCCTGGTAAAAATGAGTGCACTATAAAGGGAATAGGGTGTAATTTGGGATGCAACACAAGTTTCCCCCCTTGGCTTAAGCCCTAATTAAAAATTATTCTCACTCTGCGTCTGTCCTCCCTCCACCTTGGACTATTAGGAGACACCTCCTGGTTTCATGTTTCTCCTCTCACTCCCTCTATCCCCCTCCCTATATTGCCTCTCTATCCATCACCCACTCAGTCAGAGAGTGTGACCAATTTGTGCATCAGATCAGTGCACAAGTGAGATTTACACCACAGAGACAGAGCTATGACAGCAACACAGTGAGATATCCATCCATTTCACAAAGGCTTGATGGTAAAGTCTTCCAGTACAGTCAGAGAGGCAGGCAGAGGAGAGGAAAGGCAGTGCCCCTGCTATGGGGCTTTAGCTGCCCTGTTCCAGATGTTGACTTCCTACCACTGCAGCTGTACACCGGGATGGACAGATGGAGGAAGGTTGAACTGGTTTCTGCTTGCTTTGCTGAATGCCTGGATCTACATTATGTTGTTCTAGTTATTTCATACAACAAACTGTGGGAAAAGTCTGCTCAGCTGATGTGAGAAGTGTATTTCACAATGTTTTTTGTATATCCACAGTCATATTGTCTTTTTCCTTGACATTAGTAGCTGATTTGGTTTTGGGTGCCGAGATACGGTATGAAAGTGATGCGTAGTTTTCAATGAAATAGCCTTGTAGTTTTTTACTTTTGTAGGTTTTTTAAAATGGTTTTCAATGAGCAAAAATGTCCTAAAAGGCATCTGGCACATATGTGATGATATAATCGTCAAGCCATTCAAAAGATGAGGGGACAGGACCTGGAAGTATGACGTGGGACAAAGTCACTTGCACATCGTGTTACATTTTTATGTAAACACCTAAGAATTTGTCACAGGAAATGCAACCTTGGTGATGTGTTGAGCCACATGGTGGACCTGTTGGTCTTTCTAGGAGGCTACGAGGAGCAGTACCGACACTGCCAGGGTGGCAACATACTGATGGCTCATCAAAGACCAACCCTCTGAGCCGAGTTCCTCTCTAGCCTTCTTTCTTCTAGGGAGTTTTCCCTGGCCACTGTGCTTTCGCTTCTGCTTTGCTCTTTGGGGTCTGGACAGGTTACTGTAAAGCACTTTGTGACTGCTAATGTAAAAATGGCTTGACTATCTGAGGTAAAGGAAACTCTAAGGAAAGGTTACTACTATTGCAAGTAGGCTACTTTCTGGTTGACACAGCTACATGGTTTTCATTGGACAGAAGAAAGGTGTTCAGAATTTTCATTGGACAGAAGCAAGGAGTTCAGCATTTTCATGGGATTGAAGGAAGGTTGGCGGAGTGACGAGATTGCCAAAGTTTTTTTCTGGGAGTCCTGGAAGAAGTGCACTGAATCACTCTAGGACCTGGCTCCTCTCTCTCTTTCTGTACGTGGCCTCAATAAGACTCCTCTTTAAAGCATTCTGATCTCTTTATGTACATGGCCTGACTCCAACCATAAAGGCTTCCGCCTGGCCAGGGGACCATACAATATAATCCCATCACAGTCAATGTCACACCCTGATCTGTTTCACCTGTCTTGTGATTGTCTCCAACCCTCACCAGGTGTCTCCCATTACCCGCTACCACTTAGCTCCTCGGCTTTTGAGCATTTCCAAGTTGGACCTTTGGAACGCCTACCATCTGGTTCGGATACCGGAAGGAGACGAGTGGAAGACAGCCTTTAACATGGCTATCGGGCACTACGAGTACCTGGTGATGCTGTTCGGACTGACAAACACTCCCGCAGTGTTCCAGGCCCTGGTCAATGATGTACTCCGTTACATGTTGAACCGATTTGTTTGTCTACCTCGACAACATCCTCATTTATTCCCGGTAAGCTCAAGAGCCCGTCCTCCATGTCCGACAGGTGAAGGTGGAGAAATGTGAGTTTCATCGCTCCACCATCTCCTTCCTAGGGTACGTCATCGCTGCAGGGAGTATTCAGATGGACCCTGAGAAGGTGAGAGCAGTGGTGGGTTGGCCTCAACCCACATCCAGAATGCATTGCAACGTTTCCTGGGGTTTGCTAATTTCTACCGTTGTTTCATCCGGGGTTACAGCACCCTTGCATCCCCCCTCTCTGCACTCACCTCTCCCAAGATTTTGTTCATATGGTCTCCAGCAGCTGACCGGGCGTTCTCAGACTTCAAGCAGCGATTCACTACAGCTCCCATCTTAATACATCCGGACCCGTCCCGTCAGCTCATGGTGGAGGTTGACACCTCGGACGTCAGAGTGGGGGCTGTCATGTCCCAGCGTTCTGCCCAGGACCAGAACCTGAATCCCTGCACTTTCCTTTCCCATCGTCTTAACCCTGCTGAGAGGAACTATGACGTGGGAAATCGTGAATTACTCGCAGTTAAGATGCCGTTGTAGGAGTGAATGGCACTGGTTAGAAGGGGAGGAACATCAATTATTTGTGGGGATTGACCATAAGATCCTGAAATATCGCCACACCTCAAATCCAGGCAGTTCCCTGTTATTCACTCGTTTCACTACCTCCTACCACCCGGGGTCCAAAGGGGGAGGAGCCGCCCAACCGGATGTTTGTCCCAGACTCTGCCCATGCTCCAGTCCTGGAATGGGCACATTCCTCGAGACTCGTGTCATCCTGGCTCCCGTCGGAACTTGGCTTTCGTCCGACAATGTTTTTGGTGGGCCACCATGGTTCCTGACGTCTCCGCTTTCATTGCCGCCTGCACTGTGTGTGCGCAGAACAAGACTCAGACGCAAGTTTCGGCTGGCTTCCTTCAACTTCTCCCTGTTCCTCACCATGCCGGGTCCGATATATCCTTGGACTTCGTCACGGGTCTCCCTCCATCACATGGCAACATAACCATCCTTATGGTGGTAGATAGGTTTCCCATTTGATCCCCCGTCCTAAGTTGCCCTCAGCTAAGGAGACGGCCCAGCTCATGGTGCAGCATGTCTTCTGGATCCATGGACTTCCGGTCGACATTGTCTCCAATCACGGTCCTCAGTTCTCATCCCGTTTCTGGAAGGCATTCTGCACCCTCATTGGGTCGTTGGCCAGCCTGTCCTCTGGTTTTCTTCTCTAGTCTAATGGCCAGTCGGAGCGAGCCAATCGGGACCTGGAGACGACACTTCGTTGCCATGTCTCCACCAATACCACCACATGGTCAGCAACTAGTGTGGGTTTATATGCCCGCAACACCCTTCCCTGTTCTACATTTACATTTACATTTAAGTCATTTAGCAGACGCTCTTATCCAGAGCGACTTACAAATTGGTGCATTCACCTTATGACATCCAGTGGAACAGCCACTTTACAATAGTGCATCTAAATATTTTAAGGGGGGAGGGGGTGAGAAGGATTACTTTATCCTATCCTAGGTATTCCTTAAAGAGGTGGGGTTTCAGGTGTCTCCGGAAGGTGGTGATTGACTCCGCTGTCCTGGCGTCGTGAGGGAGTTTGTTCCACCATTGGGGAGCCAGAGCAGCGAACAGTTTTGACTGGGCTGAGCGGGAACTGTACTTCCTCAGTGGTAGGGAGGCGAGCAGGCCAGAGGTGGATGAACGCAGTGCCCTTATTTGGGTGTAGGGCCTGATCAGAGCCTGGAGGTACTGAGGTGCCGTTCCCCTCACAGCTCCGTAGGCAAGCACCATGGTCTTGTAGCGGATGCGAGCTTCAACTGGAAGCCAGTGGAGAGAGCGGAGGAGCGGGGTGACGTGAGAGAACTTGGGAAGGTTGAACACTAGACGGGCTGCGGCGTTCTGGATGAGTTGTAGGGGTTTAATGGCACAGGCAGGGAGCCCAGCCAACAGCGAGTTGCAGTAATCCAGACGGGAGATGACAAGTGCCTGGATTAGGACCTGCGCTGCTTCCTGTGTGAGGCAGGGTCGTACTCTGCGGATGTTGTAGAGCATGAACCTACAGGAACGGGCCACCGCCTTGATGTTAGTTGAGAACGACAGGGTGTTGTCCAGGATCACGCCAAGGTTCTTAGCGCTCTGGGAGGAGGACACATTGGAGTTGGCAACCGTGATGGCGAGATCATGGAACGGGCAGTCCTTCCCCGGGAGGAAGAGCAGCTCCGTCTTGCCGAAGTTCAGCTTGAGGTGGTGATCCGTCATCCACACTGATATGTCTGCCAGACATGCAGAGATGCGATTCGCCACCTGGTCATCAGAAGGGGGAAAGGAGAAGATTAATTGTGTGTCGTCTGCATAGCAATGATAGGAGAGACCATGTGAGGTTATGACAGAGCCAAGTGACTTGGTGTATAGCGAGAAAAGGAGAGGGCCTAGAACAGAGCCCTGGGGGACACCAGTGGTGAGAGCGCGTGGTGAGGAGACAGATTCTCGCCACGCCACCTGGTAGGAGCGACCTGTCAGGTAGGACGCAATCCAAGCGTGGGCCGCGCCCAACTCGGAGAGGGTGGAGAGGAGGATCTGATGGTTCACAGTATCGAAGGCAGCCGATAGGTCTAGAAGGATGAGAGCAGAGGAGAGAGAGTTAGCTTTAGCGGTGCGGAGCGCCTCCGTGATACAGAGAAGAGCAGTCTCAGTTGAATGACTAGTCTTGAAACCTGACTGATTTGGATCAAGAAGGTCATTCTGAGAGAGATAGCGGGAGAGCTGACCAAGGACGGCACGTTCAAGAGTTTGAGAGAAAAGAAAGAAGGGATACTGGTCTGTAGTTGTTGACATCGGAGGGATCGAGTGTAGGCTTTTTCAGAAGGGGTGCAACTCTCGCTCTCTTGAAGACGGAAGGGACGTAGCCAGCGGTCAGGGATAAGTTGATGAGCGAGGTGAGGTAAGGGAGAAGGTCTCCGGAAATGGTCTGGAGAAGATAGGAGGGGATAGGGTCGAGCGGGCAGGTTGTTGGGCGGCCGGCCGTCACAAGACGCGAGATTTCATCTGGAGAGAGAGGGGAGAAAGAGGTCAGAGCACAGGGTAGGGCAGTGTGAGCAGAACCAGCGGTGTCGTTTGACTTAGCAAACGAGGATCGGATGTCGTCGACCTTCTTTTCAAAATGGTTGACGAAGTCATCTGCAGAGAGGGAGGGGGGGGCGGGAGGAGGATTCAGGAGGGAGGAGAAGGTGGCAAAGAGCTTCCTAGGGTTAGAGGCAGATGCTTGGAATTTAGAGTGGTAGAAAGTGGCTTTAGCAGCAGAGACATAGGAGGAAAATGTAGAGAGGAGGGAGTGAAAGGATGCCAGGTCCGCAGGGAGGCGAGTTTTCCTCCATTTCCGCTCGGCTGCCCGGAGCCCTGTTCTGTGAGCTCGCAATGAGTCGTCAAGCCACGGAGCGGGAGGGGAGGACCGAGCCGGCCTGGAAGATAGGGGACATAGAGAGTCAAAGGATGCAGAAAGGGAGGAGAAGAGGGTTGAGGAGGCAGAATCAGGAGATAGGTTGGAGAAGGTTTGAGCAGAGGGAAGAGATGATAGGATGGAAGAGGAGAGAGTAGCGGGGGAGAGAGAGCGAAGGTTGGGACGGCGCGATACCATCCGAGTAGGGGCAGTGTGGGAAGTGTTGGATGAGAGCGAGAGGGAAAAGGATACAAGGTAGTGGTCGGAGACTTGGAGGGGAGTTGCAATGAGGTTAGTGGAAGAACAGCATCTAGTAAAGATGAGGTCGAGCGTATTGCCTGCCTTGTGAATAGGGGGGGAAGGTGAGAGGGTGAGGTCAAAAGAGGAGAGGAGTGGAAAGAAGGAGGCAGAGAGGAATGAGTCAAAGGTAGACGTGGGGAGGTTAAAGTCGCCCAGAACTGTGAGAGGTGAGCCGTCCTCAGGAAAGGAGCTTATCAAGGCATCAAGCTCATTGATGAACTCTCCGAGGGGACCTGGAGGGTGATAAATGATAAGGATGTTAAGCTTGAAAGGGCTGGTAACTGTGACAGCATGAAATTCAAAGGAGGCGATAGACAGATGGGTAAGGGGAGAAAGAGAGAATGACCACTTGGGAGAGATAAGGATCCCGATGCCACCACCCCGCTGACCAGAAGCTCTTCCCGGAGCAAGAGAGCCCAGGCTACTCTTCTCACGACCACCTCCAGGTATCGACGACAGGAGGACCGCCATAATTTTGGGCAGAGCGTATGGCTTTCCATTCTGGATCTGCCCATCCAGGTGATGTCCGCAGACTTTCCCTCCGTTTTATCGGCCCTTTCCCCATCTCTAAGGACCTTAGCCTCTTTGCTGTTTGCCTTCTGTTGCCATCCGGTGTACATGGTGAGGCGCCTACTGAGTGTTCGACCTCGAGGCAGGGGATTCCAGTGCCTGGTTGACTGGGGAATATCCTGGACCCAGTCCTCATTGCAGACGTCTGCCGTCGTCACCCCGGTCGTCAAGTCCCAGGGTAGGACATGTCCCAGGGTAGGACACCAGGTGGTGCCCCTAGAGGGGGGGGGGTACTGTCAAACCCTGGTCTGTTTCATCTGTCTTGTGATTGTCTCCAACCCCCAACAGGTGTCTCCCATTACCTAATGTGTATTTATACCTGTGGTTTCTGTTTGTCTGTTTCCAGTTCGTCTTGTCCCGTCAAGTCCTACCAGCGTGTTCCTGTGTACTATCCGCCTCCTGTGTCTGCATCTGGGTCTTACCCTGAGCCGTGATAGTCAGTCAGATTAAAGATGGTTGCCAGGGAGCATTTGTAGTCTGTGGTTCCTTTGATCCTCAGAAAGCCTATATGGTCTTAATCAGGGGGTTGTGTTGTGTTGTGTGTACGTACGTACAACAAAGCACCCTTCAGCTCGGCTTATCCTTGTTCCTCCTTCAGTAAGGTTTCTTAGAACAACCACATCAGAGATATTCTAAAAGTCTGATCTCACATATCCTATTACATAACCTGAATTTCTGGAACACCTGGGAATGTTTGTTAAGGTTCCAGAATTTTGCAACCCTACATGATCTGAGTGATAAGGAGAGGGTTTTACATTCATCAAACTATCTCCGTCTCTGGTACCCAGTGTTCATAGTGGTGCTGTTTCTCATCCCAGTCTCTGGTACCACCAGTTGTTTCACACATTTAATCTATTCGAACACTGGGGTCAAGGGTTGTGGAAGACGACTGAGTTGATAATATAAACGTGAATGAGTCTTTCCTTCTAGATAAATTAACAGTGTACATTCTGCTGTGCGACCGTAACAAAGCTTGGAATGTCCACTCCCAAGCCAAAGAAATACTAGCTTTTAGATGGTGCGGCTGGCTAAAACATTGTCAAGAGGGTGGTCGCGGGTTTGTGAGACAAAGAATCTGATAGCAAGTGCCGGTAAGGACGCTATAGAGTTAAGCAAGTAGCTATACAGTTAACCCTGTTACATGAGTGCTAGTATTCTCTGTCTAGCTCTCTAGGTTAGCTGTACAAATACAATAATTTGGGGGTGCTTATATTTGTCCTGTTACACACAAGTGTGTAATGGAAATATATTTCTTGCATATCCATACTCCCCCTGAGACTCGGGCAGGCAGTGCGGTCATCATTGTACAGCGTGGCTGGCGCAATTAGGGTTAACCTCCTTGCTCAAGGGCACAGCAACAGAGTTTTGTACATTTTCGGATCTGGTATTCCAATCAGCAATCTTTTGGTAACTAGCCCAGCGCTCTAACCTCGAGGATACATTTCGCCCTTAATATACAGTATAAAGCTTCCTATCACAATGTAACCCCTATCGACTCTGGATTGATTGGTTATGATGGCAGATTAAAATAAATAGGTTTAAAGCAAATGACTGGGAGAAAAGCTGCTTTCATTGAATGAGTGTACAGCTATTAGCCTGGGTAAGCATTTGCTATCACTGTCTCCACTAAAGCAATTGAGAAGAGTCTTTCACAAAAGATTAGTGAAGACTTCACTGAGCTTTTGAAAATATGTTAATGCAGCATTAAGATCATATAGGGAGAGATAACACAACACCCCCCCCACACACACACACACCCCCACCCCCCCACACACACACCGAGGTCATCCACTCTCCTAACACACCTGGTGTCTTACCAAGCTAGCCAAGCAGTCCCAGGAGTAGTGTCTGGATGAGGAGGGAAAGACCTTGACACTCAACTCAGTGAACACTAGAGACAAATACAGATTTGCCAAGGGATTGCCCTCAGTATCTACACAAATGTGCCAAATTGCATAGGTTACATCAGAAAAACACGTTAGAGTGTTCCATAATTAACAAATCTGTGAAATTTTACATAATAATTTGCAGTATTGAAGTATGTTTGACCTTAGTAATACTCTTTTCTTTGCATGTGATTACAAATAGAGGTGGAGTAATGGTAGAGAAATACTACTTAAGTATACTCGGCTTAATTGGTCAACTCAGTGCGGTGCAATCGTCCTGTCCACTTCTCATCCAGCAACTTCTCATTCAGCTCCACAAGTAAATATGTCATTTGAAAAAACTCCTAAATGAGACAACCTCTATAAATAAAGGATAAATAAATACAAAGAATGAACAAACATTCTTGTGAGAAGAAAATCAGTTTACTCACTGTGTCCCTGGACCCCTCGGGGTAAGTGTGTCCTAGAGTTTAACCCAGCTGCTGCTCTGGAGCATCAGCTGCACGCTTCCTGAGAGAAAGAGAGCGAAAGAGAGAGCGAAGAGCGAGAGAATGGGAGAGAGAGGAGAGATAATAAGAGAGAGAGAGACAGAGAGAGGGGAGAGATATAAATGAGAGAGAGAGAGAGAGAGAGAGAGAGAGAGAGAGAGAGAGAGAG
Organism: Oncorhynchus gorbuscha; assembly: GCF_021184085.1. NCBI lineage: Eukaryota > Metazoa > Chordata > Actinopteri > Salmoniformes > Salmonidae > Oncorhynchus > Oncorhynchus gorbuscha. The sequence goes on along the minus strand of NC_060189.1, from coordinate 38,586,612 downwards.
AGAGAGAGAGAGAGAGAGAGAGAGAGAGAGAGAGAGGGGGGCTAATCACACTGTCAAGCCAGTATAGTTCTCACCCTCTCAGCTGTAGCTCTACTATACCCCTTCCAACCCCACCACTTACTACACCCCAACCGATGCCGTATCACAATGGATTTAGTTTAATCACATGCTTGTATATGTGGAGTGCCATGACAGATTAACACAGACCGGGCGGTACACTCGCCTGTCATCATTATTGTCCGAGACATCACATTCTCTGCAGCTATCTAGGCAGAGAGTGATGTATCATCGCTCTCAAGGGTAGACTGGGACAAAAATCCAGCCCTGGCATTTTAAGCACACCAGCCACATCACCACGTGTGAATAATTTTGCACGCCCAATTTTTCAGTTTTTGATTTGTTAAAAAAGTTTGAAATATCCAATAAATGTCATTCCACTTCATGATTGTGTCCCACTTGTTGTTGATTCTTCACAAAAAATACAGTTTTATATCTTTATGTTTGAAGCCTGAAATGTGGCAAAAGGTCGCAAAGTTCAAGGGGGCCGAATACTTTCGCAAGGCACTGTAAGGTTTCTTATTACATTCATGGTCCTTCAATTCTCTACAACCCTAATCCTACCCCTATTTTTCATACTGTTTAAGTACATTTGTACAAAAAGTGCTGTAATTTGTAAACGATTCACATGATATGGATGAGAATACTCTGGAATTAAAGATGACAGTCTGCATAAAGGCCAGTAGCAACCATTATTTTTCATGGTCCTTTCGAGCTGGATCCAGATAACTGCTGAAGCCCAAGAATGACAGTTAACAGAGAAGATTCTCCACAAGATGAGGTCCGTCCGCATCGACCAGCTCACCTGCCACAATATCTTGAAAATTGGGCGAAGGCTACAAGTCAAGGCACAGACTACCACACACATCCACATACCACTCCTACGAGGGAGAGCAGCTAGAGGGTTTTCTTGAGCAGTCAAAATGGCCGTCTTCCCCTTCAACAACTCATCACCGGTCCAAGTCACCACGCAGAGTGATCAGCAGAATAAAGGACAAAGCCTCAGCCTTTTTATTAGTTACTACTTCACCGAGTTCCCACCTCAGGCTAACCTCGACCAGAGATCGCCAAGATCAGCGTCGAACCTCGACCAGATCCTCAGGATCAGCATCTGACCTCAACCAAAGATCACCGGGATCCGCGTCGACCTGAGCATGGATCGCCAGTGACAACCGGAAAGGTCTCACTGCGTTTACACAGCCAGTGTGACGAGATTGATGTGCTCATTGAAGCAGTCCAGAAGATGGAAGGTTCCTACAGTCCATGTGACCACTGCCAGTTGTCACCTGAGCGCCTCAGCCAGTCCTTCAATAGTTCTCTCTTCACAACTGAAAGGCGTGGGAGTGGGAGTGCAAGGATCTGTGCCACCAAGCTGACAAAGAAGTTGATGACATCATCTCAGAGATCGTCATCCAGCTCATTAATGCCAGATGTCGAAAGATTATTATTATTTTTTTTAATTGAACCTTTATTTAACTAGGCAAGTCAGTTAAGAACAAATTCTTATTTACAATGATGGCCTACCCCAGCCAAACTCGGACGACGCTGGGCCAATTGTGCACCGCCCACGGCCGGATGTGATGCAGCCTGGATTTGAACCAGGGACTGCAGTGACACCTCTTGCACTGAGATGCAGTGCCTTAGACCGCTGTGCCACTCGGGAGCCCTAAATGCTCGAGACACAGCGTCATTCTGCATCAGTGTCAACATTAGCCCCGGTCTTGGATCTGACCCATGCTATGGAGTCCCTCACAGTGGTGCTACAGCTTTCTCCAGGGCCAAAGGAGCTACCAGAGTTCACCGTGGTGGAGCACCCTACCACTGTGTTCCAGCTGACCCCAGCCGTGCAGATCCAGCCGGTTCCAACAATGGAGCTCAAGTTAGTAGTGGGGCCTACTCCACCAGCTCCTGTCACAGAGTCTCAACTGGTTCCCACAGTTGTGCCATCTCCAGTGACAGAGGTTCTGCCGACCCCTGTTCTGGACCCAAGATTTATCCTTACCTCCCTGCCTATTTGCGAGCAGGAGGAGCTACAGCCTTCTTCAGGGACGGAGAAGTTACCAAAGTTCACCCTGAGGGAGAACCCTACACCTACTCCAGCTGACACCTCTGGATGTCAATTGGTCCATAATGCGGGAGCCCTGTCTGTAGTTGCTGAAGGCGCCATGACCAGCCCTGCCACTCAGACCTCTCTGGTGGGATCTGTCTACTCCTACCTTCAACATACAGCCTACTTGCTCTCCAAACACGTCTCCCTGCTCCTCCCTGGGAGCCCCCTCCAGTCTCTGCTGCAGTGGCTTGGTCAATATCTGCTGTCCAGGCCCTGTCAGTCCCTGCCTGGTGGAACCTGCCGGTCTCAGCCCTGGGGTGCTTGCTAGCCCCTCCAAACTGTTTCCTGCTAGTTTCAGCCTTGGGAGACCCTGTGGGGAACCCTCCTGACGTCCCCATGGGGGACCCTCCTGACCGAGGTGTTCAGTGTCCTTTTGTAGGAGACACTTCACCTTTTGCCTTACTAGGTCCTAAGTCTATAGCGCCAGGAGGTCAAGAGTATCTTAGCCCTGAGTTTCCTGATTCCCTAGTGGCTTCACAGTTTCTGGCTGAACAGGGGTGAACAGGACTCCTGCTCCTGGGACATCTTACAAGCCCTCACCATTGAGGTACTCATGTTGCCTGTTCCTGGGCAGCGGGAGCAGCCCATTCCAGAACTCCTTCACAATCTGCCCTGGCCACACCCGTTTCAGTCGCCCTGGTCTGTTGACCACAAGAACCTTTGTGATGGGGTGGCCAGGTTCACCAAAACACAGCCCTTCTTTTGGACCAGTAACCGGTCTGGTCTACATTTCTGCCTCTCTGGATGACAACAAGTATTCATGTCATTCCTCTCAGTGACTGTCTGCCCTTGCTGCCCTTTGTTGTTGATTTCAAATCTGTACAACAAATTTTAGGGCGGTTATTAAAATGGCCAGCTTCAGTTAGCTGATTCTAGCTGTCCTTTATGGTTAGTTCTAGTCGGGCAGCTTCGTCTCCTATTCAGAGGACCCCAACTTTTGTTAGTGTCATCTTGGTCAAGGTGACGCCAAATACTTATCACCACATCTCGTTCAGCCTATCAACAGTCTTGATTCCTGCAACTTCAGTTTCAGTTGGTCTATGTCCCAGCACGCTGTGTGTACAGAAACGTGCCTTCCACATCCTGATGATCACTTCCACAGTTTCCCCTCCTGCTGAAATTATCCTCCTGTGGACTGAATCCATGTATGTCTGATGTTTAATTGCGCATGCATCTAAATGACCACATAGTCAATGTCAGTTCTCACTGGACATGATTCTCAGTTATCTGAACCATGAGTGGTCAGAACCATGAACCGTGTGTGTGTGTGTGTGTGTGTGTGTGTGTGTGTGTGTGTGTGTGTGTGTGTGTGTGTGTGTGTGTGTGTGTGTGTGTGTGTGTGTGTGTGTGTGTGTGTGTGTGTGTGTGTGTGTGTGTGTGTGTGTGTGTGTGTGTGTGTGTGTGGGTGAATGTGTAAATGTGTAAATGTGTAAATGTGGACATCTTCTTCCGTTAAACTCTCATTAACCTGGACATCCGCCTCATCCTTGTTCTGACCGGACATTCTCAAGTGGTTGCTACCGGCCTTAATCCAGCACCTAAGGTTTCTTATCAAATCAAAACAAATCAAATCAAATCAAATTTATTTATATAGCCCTTCGTACATCAGCTGATATCTCAAAGTGCTGTACAGAAACCCAGCCTAAAACCCCAAACAGCAAACAATGCAGGTGTAAAAGCACGGTGGCTAGGAAAAACTCCCTAGAAAGGCCAAAACCTAGGAAGAAACCTAGAGAGGAACCGGGCTATGTGGGGTGGCCAGTCCTCTTCTGGCTGTGCCGGGTAGAGATTATAACAGAACATGACCAAGATGTTCAAATGTTCATAAATGACCAGCATGGTCAAATAATAATAAGGCAGAACAGTTGAAACTGGAGCAGGAGCATGGCCAGGTGGACTGGGGACAGCAAGGAGTCCTCATGTCAGGTAGTCCTGGGACATGGTCCTAGGGCCCAGGCCAGTTGAAACTGGAGCAGCAGCATGGCCAGGTGGACTGGGGACAGCAAGGAGTCATCATGTCAGGTAGTCCTGGGGCATGGTCCTAGGGCTCAGGTCCTCCGAGAGAGAGAAAGAAAGAGAGAAGGAGAGAATTAGAGAACGCACACTTAGATTCACACAGGACACCTGAATAGGACAGGAGAAGTACTCCAGATAAACAAACTGACCCTAGCCCCCCGACACATAAACTACTGCAGCATAAATACTGGAGGCTGAGACAGGAGGGGTCAGGAGACACTGTGGCCCCATCCGAGGACACCCCCGGACAGGGCCAAACAGGAAGGATATAACCCCACCCACTTTGCCAAAGCACAGCCCCCACACCACTAGAGGGAAATCTTCAACCATTACATTCACGGTCCTTCGATTGTCTACAACCCTAACCCTACCCATATTTTTCATGCGGTCTGCTGCATATGTATTAAAGTAGTCAAATGTTTAGTATTTGGTCCCATATTCCTAGCATGCAATAATTACATCAAGCTTGTGACTCTACAAACTTGTTGGATGCATTTGCTGTTTGCTTTGGTTGTGTTTCAGATTATTTTGTGCCTAATAGAAATTAATGGTAAATAATGTGTAGTGTCATACTGGGGTGACTTTTATTGTATGTATGAATAGAATATGTCTCTAAACACTTCTACATTCATGTGGATGCTACCATGATTCCTGATAGTCCTGATAGAAGCATGAATAATGATGAGTGGAAAGTTACAGACACTACCAATGGTCATCTACAAGGCTTCTTTGTCTAATAGATGTGTTTATTCATTCACTAATGGTTGAGTTACAGAAAACATAAAGAGAAAAGGAGAGAGAGACTGCAGTTCCTTAATGTTTTGGGAGTATAACTATCTCTCTCTCCAGCTCTCTCTGTTTTATTCTATTGAATTCAATATAAAACCTTCTGTGTTTCTCATAGAACGATGCCAGGAGTACTTTATGTGGATGCTGATAGATTTCCAGCGTCTGCTTCATTTGACAGTGCAGTTTATGCGTATCTTTCTGCCAAGAAGTGACAGGCCTTAGGCAGGAAATAGGCGGGACTTTCCAGCCTCCAGTGGCAGTGGATTGTAATGTAATTCGACACCAGAGACACTTGTTACTAGAGCTCATAAACTAAGACCCACTCGCTGGCTGAAGACTCAGATTCAGGAGAGAATAAACATTGATAAAACAATTTAAATACACAGAGAGTCCCTGAATTGACCTTTCACAGAGGATTATTTAGCTATTATGGATTAATCCAGTGTTTCATGTTTTACATTACTATTTGCAAGCATTTTGCTACACACGCAATAACATCTGCTAAACATGTGTATGTAACCAATAAAAGTTGATTTGATTAGCTTGATGGCTATTAGCTTATGTGTTATAAAAGCCAATCTAACAACTTTTAAGGCTATTGCAAGTTGATTACCTGTCATATCTGTTCCTCCAAATCACCCCTTCCATAATTAGGCCTAAGTGATAATAAAACTACTATTTAATATGGTATACAGACAAAATATGAATTGGCAGCAGTAGGTTAAATCTGTGTCCGTGTGTGTCTTTGTTTTCTCCCTACCTCGACTGCACTGTCTTCTGCAGCATCATCTGATCTGTCAATGCGCCTACATCATTTCTCAGACCAGAACTTTTAGAAAATAAGTTGGTTAATTTTACACGTTTAGCAGCGTCAGTCTCAAGAGCCTTTTTTTGTCTCTTTTTAAGCACCACCTTTTTGTTTTTTATGATCCATGTTCTGGGCCGACTGATGAGTCTCAGCAGGTCTCTTTGCTGATGTGTGTTTGACTTTGAAGGTGAATTTCTGCCTGACCCCTTTCTCAATCAGAAAACCAGGCCGGCCCATTTTGATAGAAGGGGGTCTTCTGCTGCCCACTGATGAGGCAAATGCTTAAATAAATTATTAAGACAAAAGAAAATCATTTAAAAACATCTTAACAGGCCAGTGGGCAACTGGCCATGTCCCTTTCTTTTGTGATTTTATTTATTTATTTATTTTGGTCAATTTTGAACAGTCCACCCAAGAAAAATATGTTTCATCTTGCATTTGCCAGAACTGCCAGATGGCCAACCCACCCATGAACGCTTTGCTTGTCTTTAGAGATTATGTTTTGAATGTATTACTTGAGGATTAGAGAGGCAAGCCTCCTCTCTCAAGATACCCTACTGTGGACTCAGTAAAATCAGAGATTTGCTGCATGCTATACAGTGGGTATCATAAGTATTCACCACCCTTGAATTTTTCTTACATTTTGTTGCATTACAAAGTGGGATTTAAATAGATACATTTTTTGTCAATTATCTACATAAAATACTTAATTATGTCAAAGTGAAAAGAAAATTATTCAAATGTTTACAAATTAATACAAATGTAAAAGCTAAACTAAATGTTGAATATTTTATACTTTCACAATCCCTATGTCAAGGAAATGTAGTATTCCTTCTAACAAAAGGTATCGACAGTTGAAGTCGGAAGTTCACATACACTTAGGTTGGAGTCATTAAAACTAGTTTTTCAACCACTCCACAAATGTCTTGTTCACAAACTATAGTTTTGGCAAGTCGGTTAGGACAACTAACTAAAAAACTACTTTGTGCACGACACAAGTCATTTTTCCAACAATTGTTTACAGACAGATTAGTTCACTTATAATTCACTGTATCACAATTCCAGTGGGTCAGAAGTTTACATACACTAAATTGACTGTGCCTTTAAACAGATTGGAAAATTCCAGAAGATTATGTCAGGGCTTTAGAAGCTTCTGATAATAGACATAATTTGAGCTAATAGACATCATTTGAGTCAATTGGAGATGTACCTGTGGATGTATTTCAAGGCCTACCTTCAAACTCAGTGCCTCTTTGCTTGACATCATGGGGAAATCAAAAGAAATCAGCCAAGACCTCAGAAAAATAATTGTAGACCTCCACAAGTCTGGTTCATCCTTGGGAGCAATTTCCAAACGCCTGAAGGTACCACGTTCATCTGTACAAACAATAGCACACAAGTATAAACACCATGGGACCACGCAGCCATCATACCGCTCAGGAAGAAGACACGTTCTATCTCCTAGAGATGAACATAGTTTGGTGCGAATCAATCAATCAATCCTAGATCAACAGCAAAGGATATTGTGAAGATGCTGGAGGAAACAGGTACAAAAGTGTCTATATCCACAGTAAAACGAGTCCTACATCGACAACCTGAAAGGCCGCTCAGCAAGGAAGAAGCTACTGCTCCAAAGCCTCCATAAAAAAGCCAGTCTACGGTTTGCAAATGCACATGGGGACAAAGATCATACTTTTTGGAGAAATATCCTCTGGTCTGATGAAACAAAAATAGAGCTGTTTGGCCATATTGACCATCGTTATGTTTGGAGGAAAAAGGGAGAGGCTTGCAAACCGAAGAACACCATCCCAACCGTGAAGCACGGGGGTGGCAGCATAATGTTGTGGGGGTGCTTAGCTGCAGGAGGGACTGGTGCACTTCACAAAATATATGGCATCATGAGGAGGGGAAATTATGTGGATATGTTGAAGCAACATCTCAAGACATCAGTCAGGAAGTTAAAGCTTGGTCACAAATGGGTCTTCCAAATGGACAATGACCCCAAGCATACTTCCAAAGTTGTGGCAAAATGGCTTAAGGACAACAAAGTCAAGGTATTGGAGTGGCCATCACAAAGCCCTGACCTCAATCTTATAGAAGATTTGTGGGCAGAACTGAAAAAGTGTGAGCGAGCAAGGAGGCCTACAAACATGACTCAGTTACATCAGCTCTGTCAGGAGGAATGGGCCAAAATTCACCCTAATTATTGTGGGAAGCTTGTTAAACAATTTAAAGGCAATGCTACCAAATACTAATTGAGTGTATGTAAACTTCTGACTTACTGGGAATGTGGTGAAAGAAATAAAAGCTGAAATAAATAATTCTCTCTACGATAGACATTTCACATTCTTAAAATAAAGCGGTGATCCTAACTGACCTAAGTCAGGGAATTTTTACTATGAGTTTACATGTATTTGGCTATGGTGTATGTAAACTTCCGACTTCAACTGTACATATATTTCAGGATGTTGTGTATCTCTGGAAAAAATCTGAATTCATGTAAACATAACAGTGTTGAAAACATAGCTTGTCCCCGAAAAAAGTGCTGTCTTAGCACAACTTATCCCGGGTATGGGGTAAATTGAGCATAGGGACAGGGTAAGTTGATCTGCCTTGGGGTAAGTGGGTGATGATGTCCTATAACAGTGGGTGATGGTGCTGGTAGGTCAAAGTTTAATTCATGGAATGGGGGTGTGGTACATTGTATGTCTTAAATCTATGCCTGCTTTCAGGTATAGATCTCTCTGTTCAATATCACTTACCTACCATTTCTTGACCAGTTATCCGGGACAGGGACGTTGCTTCAATGTGCAAATTCATAGTCCAGTTCTCTGCATTTGAGGCTACTAAGTCAATGAAACTGGTCCGCAAGATTCTGTCATGTTTGTCATTTATTATCATGTCTTGTCCCTGTGCTCCCCATTCTATTCGTTTCCCTCTGCTGGTCTTATTTGGTTCTATCCCTCTCTCTCCCCCTCCCTCTCTCACTCTCTCGCTCTCTCTTCTCTCTATCGTTCCGTTCCTGCTCCCAGCTGTTCCTATTCCCCTAATCATCATTTAGTCTTCCCACACCTGTTCCCGATCCTTTCCCCTGATTAGAGTCCCTATTTATTCCTTTGTGTTCCGTTCCTGTCCCGTCGGTTCCTTGTTTAGTATTCACCATGCTGTGATTGTGTTTCGCCCTGTCCTGTCGTGTTTTTTGCCTTCATCAGATGCTGTGTGTGAGCAGGTGTCTCTGTCTACTACGGCCTGCGCCTACCCGAAGCGACCTGCAGTCTGTGGCCGCTTCTCTTGTTATTCCCCTCTACAGACTAGAGGATTTCTGTTATTCCCTGTTTGGACTTGAATAAACTCTGTTTCTGTTAAGTCGCTTTTGGGTCCTCTATCACCTGCATGACAGAAGGAACCGACCAAGGAATGGACCCAGCGACTTCAGACGCTCGTTACACTGCCGTCAAGATCCAAGGAGCTATGCTCGGCAGACACGAGCAGGAATTGTCTGCTGCTCGCCATGCCGTGGAGAACCTGGCCGCTCAGGTTTCCGACCTCTCTGGACAGTTCCAGAGTCTACGTCTCGTGCCACCTGTTACTTCCTGGCCTGCCGAGTCTCCAGAACCTAGGGTTAATAACCCACCTTGCTACTCCGGGCAGCCCACTGAGTGCCGCTCCTTTCTCACGCAGTGTGAGATTGTGTTCTCACTCCAACCCAACACATACTCTAGAGAGAGAGCTCGGGTTGCTTACGTCATTTCACTCCTTACTGGCCGGGCTCGAGAATGGGGCACAGCTATCTGGGAGGCAAGGGCTGATTGCTCTAACAAGTTCCAGAACTTTAAAGAGGAGATGATTCGGGTTTTTGACCGTTCAGTTTTTGGTAGGGAGGCTTCTAGGGCCCTGGCTTCATTATGCCAAGGTGAACGGTCCATAACGGATTATTCTATTGAGTTTCGCACTCTTGCTGCCTCTAGTGAGTGGAACGAGCCGGCGCTGCTCGCTCGTTTTCTGGAGGGACTCCACGCAGTGGTTAAGGATGAGATTCTCTCCCGGGAGGTTCCTTCAGATGTGGACTCTTTGATTGCTCTCGCCATCCGCATAGAACGACGGGTAGATCTTCGTCACCGGGCTCGTGGAAGAGAGCTCGCATCAACGATGTTTCCCTGCTCCGCATCACAACCATCTCCCTCCTCTGGCTTTGAGACTGAGCCCATGCAGCTGGGAGGGATTCGCATCTCGACTAAGGAGAGGGAACGGAGGATCACCAACCGCCTGTGCCTCTATTGCGGAGTTGCTGGACATTTTGTTAATTCATGTCCAGTAAGAGGCCAGAGCCCATCAGTAAGCGGAGGGCTACTGGTGAGCGCTACTACTCAGGTCTCTTCATCTAGATCTTGTACTACTATGTCGGTCCATCTACGCTGGACCGGTTCGGGTGCTACATGCAGTGCCTTGATTGACTCTGGGGCTGAGGGTTGTTTCATGGACGAAGCATGGGTTCGGAAACATAACATTCCTTTCAGACCGTTAGACAAGCCTACGCCCATGTTTGCCTTAGATGGTAGTCATCTTCCCAGTATCAAATTTGAGACACTACCTTTAACTCTCACAGTATCTGGTAACCACAGTGAGACTATTTCTTTTTGATTTTCCGTTCACCGTTTACACCTGTTGTTTTGGGTCATCCCTGGCTAGTATGTCATAATCCTTCTATTAATTGGTCTAGTAATTCTATCCTATCCTGGAACGTTTCTTGTCATGTGAAGTGTTTAATGTCTGCCATCCCTCCCGTTTCTTCTGTCCCTACTTCTCAGGAGGAACCTGGCGATTTGACAGGAGTGCCGGAGGAATATCATGATCTGCGCACGGTCTTCAGTCGGTCCCGAGCCAACTCCCTTCCTCCTCACCGGTCGTATGATTGTAGTATTGATCTCCTTCCGGGGACCACTCCTCCTCGAGGTAGACTATACTCTCTGTCGGCTCCCGAACGTAAGGCTCTCGAGGATTATTTGTCTGTGTCTCTTGACGCCGGTACCATAGTGCCTTCTTCTTCTCCGGCCGGGGCGGGGTTCTTTTTTGTTAAGAAGAAGGACGGTACTCTGCGCCCCTGCGTGGATTATCGAGGCTGAATGACATAACGGTTAAGAATCGTTATCCGCTTCCCCTTATGTCATCAGCCTTCGAGATTCTGCAGGGAGCCAGGTGCTTTACTAAGTTGGACCTTCGTAACGCTTACCATCTCGTGCGCATCAGAGAGGGGGACGAGTGGAAAACGGCGTTTAACACTCCGTTAGGGCATTTTGAGTACCGGGTTCTGCCGTTCGGTCTCGCCAATGCGCCAGCTGTTTTTCAGGCATTAGTTAATGATGTTCTGAGAGACATGCTGAACATCTTTGTTTTTGTCTATCTTGACGATATCCTGATTTTTTCTCCGTCACTCGAGATTCATGTTCAGCACGTTCGACGTGTTCTACAGCGCCTTTTAGAGAATTGTCTCTACGTAAAGGCTGAGAAGTGCTCTTTTCATGTCTCCTCCGTTACTTTTCTCGGTTCCGTTATTTCCGCTGAAGGCATTCAGATGGATTCCGCTAAGGTCCAAGCTGTCAGTGATTGGCCCGTTCCAAGGTCACGTGTCGAGTTGCAGCGCTTTTTAGGTTTCGCTAATTTCTATCGGCGTTTCATTCGTAATTTCGGTCAAGTTGCTGCCCCTCTCACAGCTCTTACTTCTGTCAAGACGTGTTTTAAGTGGTCCGGTTCCGCCCAGGGAGCTTTTGATCTTCTAAAAGAACGTTTTACGTCCGCTCCTATCCTCGTTACTCCTGACGTCACTAGACAATTCATTGTCGAGGTTGACGCTTCAGAGGTAGGCGTGGGAGCCATTCTATCCCAGCGCTTCCAGTCTGACGATAAGGTTCATCCTTGCGCTTATTTTCTCATCGCCTGTCGCCATCTGAGCGCAACTATGATGTGGGTAACCGTGAACTGCTCGCCATCCGCTTAGCCCTAGGCGAATGGCGACAGTGGTTGGAGGGGGCGACCGTTCCTTTTGTCGTTTGGACAGACCATAAGAACCTTGAGTACATCCGTTCTGCCAAACGACTTAATGCCCGTCAAGCTCGTTGGGCGTTGTTTTTCGCTCGTTTCGAGTTTGTGATTTCTTACCGTCCGGGTAGCAAGAACACCAAGCCTGATGCCTTATCCCGTCTGTTTAGTTCTTCTGTGGCTTCTACTGATCCCGAGGGGATTCTTCCTTATGGGCGTGTTGTCGGGTTAACAGTCTGGGGAATTGAAAGACAGGTTAAGCAAGCACTCACGCACACTGCGTCGCCGCGCGCGCTTGTCCTAGTAACCTCCTTTTCGTTCCTGTTTCCACTCGTCTGGCTGTTCTTCAGTGGGCTCACTCTGCCAAGTTAGCTGGTCATCCCGGTGTTCGAGGCACTCTTGCGTCTATTCGCCAGCGCTTTTGGTGGCCGACTCAGGAGCGTGACACGCGCCGTTTCGTGGCTGCTTGTTCGGACTGCGCGCAGACTAAGTCGGGTAACTCTCCTCCTGCCGGTCGTCTCAGACCGCTCCCCATTCCTTCTCGACCATGGTCTCACATCGCCTTAGACTTCATTACCGGTCTGCCTTTGTCTGCGGGGAAGACTGTGATTCTTACGGTTGTCGATAGGTTCTCTAAGGCGGCACATTTCATTCCCCTCGCTAAACTTCCTTCCGCTAAGGAGACGGCACAAATCATTATTGAGAATGTATTCAGAATTCATGGCCTCCCGTTAGACGCCGTTTCAGACAGAGGCCCGCAATTCACGTCACAGTTTTGGAGGGAGTTCTGTCGTTTGATTGGTGCGTCCGTCAGTCTCTCTTCCGGGTTTCATCCCCAGTCTAACGGTCAAGCAGAGAGGGCCAATCAGACGATTGGTCGCATACTACGCAGTCTTTCTTTCAGAAACCCTGCGTCTTGGGCAGAACAGCTCCCCTGGGCAGAATACGCTCACAATTCGCTTCCTTCGTCTGCTACCGGGTTATCTCCGTTTCAGAGTAGTCTGGGTTACCAGCCTCCTCTGTTCTCATCCCAGCTTGCCGAGTCCAGCGTTCCCTCCGCTCAAGCGTTTGTCCAACGTTGTGAACGCACCTGGAGGAGGGTGAGGTCTGCACTTTGCCGTTACAGGGCACAGACGGTGAGAGCCGCCAATAAACGCAGGATTAAGAGTCCAAGGTATTGTTGCGGCCAGAGAGTGTGGCTTTCCACTCGCAACCTTCCTCTTACGACAGCTTCTCGTAAGTTGACTCCGCGGTTCATTGGTCCGTTCCGTGTCTCCCAGGTCGTCAATCCTGTCGCTGTGCGACTGCTTCTTCCGCGACATCTTCGTCGCGTCCATCCTGTCTTCCATGTCTCCTGTGTTAAGCCCTTTCTTCGCACCCCCGTTCGTCTTCCCTCCCCCCCCTCCCGTCCTTGTCGAGAGCGCACCTATTTACAAGGTACATAAGATCATGGACATGCGTTCTCGGGGACGGGGTCACCAATACTTAGTGGATTGGGAGGGTTACGGTCCTGAGGAGAGGAGTTGGGTTCCGTCTCGGGACGTGCTGGACCGTTCACTCATCGATGATTTCCTCCGTTGCCGCCAGGATTCCTCCTCGAGTGCGCCAGGAGGCGCTCGGTGAGTGGGGGGGGTACTGTCATGTTTGTCATTTATTATCATGTCTTGTCCCTGTGCTCCCCATTCTATTCGTTTCCCTCTGCTGGTCTTATTTGGTTCTATCCCTCTCTCTCCCCCTCCCTCTCTCACTCTCTCGCTCTCTCTTCTCTCTATCGTTCCGTTCCTGCTCCCAGCTGTTCCTATTCCCCTAATCATCATTTAGTCTTCCCACACCTGTTCCCGATCCTTTCCCCTGATTAGAGTCCCTATTTATTCCTTTGTGTTCCGTTCCTGTCCCGTCGGTTCCTTGTTTAGTATTCACCATGCTGTGATTGTGTTTCGCCCTGTCCTGTCGTGTTTTTTGCCTTCATCAGATGCTGCGTGTGAGCAGGTGTCTCTGTCTACTACGGCCTGCGCCTACCCGAAGCGACCTGCAGTCTGTGGCCGCTTCTCTTGTTATTCCCCTCTACAGACTAGAGGATTTCTGTTATTCCCTGTTTGGACTTGAATAAACTCTGTTTCTGTTAAGTCGCTTTTGGGTCCTCTATCACCTGCATGACAGATTCTTTATATTTTTAGCAAGCTCAGACTGACTCAATGTCATCAGATAAGACCTTGTGTTCCTCTACTACTCTATCATAGCTTCTCTTTCGCACAGATACATATTCGTTTTCTTTATTGTCAATGTACCCCTTCAGTGTCATTCAGTCCATTTATGGTTACATCTTGCTTCTCAAATGGACTTCTTCCCTTCTCTCACTTCCTTGGCTGCTTTCAATAATCTCAAGGGGGGCAAGACCCCTGCTTGTTTTATGTGTGTATACACAGTGCTCGATGACATCTGCTTGGTAACAATACAAATATTTTGTTCATATGCATGACACATTGCAAAAATACGCATATTATGCATAAAGCTAACAAAATGTCATGACCATTTATATGGGGTTTGACAACCATTATCTTAACTTACCCAATGGCCACTGGTTCAACTTACCCTAAGGCTAACACTTGACTATATTAGCCCACACAGCCTCACGGAAGCACTTACATGCTAGGTTTAAGACCTCATATTGTAGCTTATAGAGACCCCAACCGATGAATAAAAACAATCTACTTTGGTTTAGATACAACATCATGAAACCTATAAAACAATACATTATTTTGACTTTGTTAAAATCCCACGTGATTCATTGTGTGTATGGTTTCCCAAAAACAAGGGGTGGGTGCCTCAACTAACCCTTACCTCAACTTACCCCACTCTCCCCTAAGTATTTACCCCCCTTTGTTATGGCAAGCCTAAATTACTTTAGGAGCAAAATCTGGCTTAACAAATCACGTAATAACTTACATGGACTCACTCTGTGTGAAATAATAGGGGTTGACATGATTTTTGAATGACTACCCCTTCCGCTGTCCTCCATACATACAACATCTGTAAGGTCCCTCAGTCAAGTATTGAATTTCAAGCACAGATTCAACTACAAAGACCACAGAGCTTTTCAAAAGCCTCATTAAAAGGGCACGGATTGGTAGATGGGTAACAATAACAAATAAGACATTGAATATCTATTTAAGCATGGTCAAGTTAATAATTATGTTGTGGGTGATGTATTAGACCACCCAGACACATTAAAGATACAGTTGTCCTTCTGAACAGAGCTGCAGGACAGGAAGGAAACTGCTCAGGGATGTCACAATGAGACCAATGGTGATTTTAAAACATCTACTGAGTTCAATGGCTATGATGGGAGAAAACTGAGGATGAATCAACAACATTGTACTGACTCCACAATAATTACCTAAATGACACAGTGAAAAGAAGAATTCCAATACGCAGAATAAAAAAATATTCAAAAAAATTCAACAAATGCACTAAAGTAATACTGAAAAAGTACAAGGCAAAATAATAAACTTTTTGGCCTAAATGTTTGGGCAAATCCAATACAACACATCACTGGGTAACTGCCTCCTTTTTTTTCAAGCATGGTGGTGACTGCATCATGGTATGGGTATGCTTGACATTGGAAAAGACTGGTCAGTTTTTCAGTGTAAAAATAAACGGGATGGAGCTAACTAAGCACAGACAAAATCCTAGATGAAAACCTGCTTCAGGAATTTACCTTTCAACAGTGGTGGAAAAAGTAAAAGTAAAGATACCGTACCTTAATAGAAAATGACTCAAGTAAAAGTGAAAGTCACACAGTAAATTCTACCTAAACGTAAAAGTCTAAAAGTGTTTGGGGACACTCATGGTGACACTATGTATTGGCATTCTTTTCACTCTGTCATTTAGGTAATTATTGTGGAGTCAGTACAATGTTGATCCATTCTCAGTTTTAAATATACTTGAGTATCAAAAGTAAATGTAATTTCTAGAATATGCTTAAGTATCAAACGTAAAAGTATAAATAATTTCAAATTCCTTATATTACGCAAACCAGATTGCACACATATTTTTTTTAATGTACGGATAGCCAGGGGCACACTCCAACACTAAGATATGATTTACAAAGAAGTATGTGTTTAGTGAGTCTGCCAGATCAGTCACTAAAGATCTAGTTGTTTTAAATTCTAGTTTTTAAAATCTGTACCGACAGCGCTATCATGTGGTCAATATGTGACAGTGCCATATCAAAAGCTTATCTGTAAGGTTTGGAATCAGCGATGGTGAAAGGCGTGCCCTGAACTGTCCATGGTGCTGAACTGTCCATGATCCTGAAACCGTTTGATCTCCAAATACCCAGTGACAACCCGTCATTCAGGTCAGGTGGGGCTGCTTTGGAAATCGCAAATTCAACAATGAATGGTTTGGAAGGAATCAGTGGCTAACTGCAAGCATTTAAAAGAAATCACTAGCCTGCTATTCAGTGGAGTGGCTGTGTGGTCCTAAAACTGGGATTAAGAAGCTCTTTTCCAAGTTTAAAATGATAACATTCAACATTGGCCATGCTGTCAATAAAGCATGATTTGTGCCGCGCTCAAAACAACTTAACTCGGAAGTGCAAAAACTTGACTTCAGTGAGTTCAAGATAACTGGGAAGTCGGGAATAAATGAGCTCCGACTGGGAAAATAGGTTTTGAACGGTCATCCAACACGGAATTGTAAATCTGGCCTCTTTCTAGAGCTACAACCTGAAGATCAATGACATTATCATGATTCAACCTTGTTTTTTTCTGAGTTCCCAGTTGTTTTGAAAGCACCATAAATCCAGAGAATGACAGACTTTGATGACAAAATTAGCCCACGAAGTATCACTGCGCTACCTTCCTTTTCAAGAGAGCACAGCACAACAGGGTGAGTCCAAAAATATATTGCATGCTGCTGCATAAATGATGTAATATGCCAGGGAGATATGTAAACTGTAGCTAAGAAGTAATACCAAGTGTATGTTGTGTAGTAAGATGTTAGTAGCCCATGTGCCTCACCCTAATAATTTGGTCTATTTACCCCTCTTAATTTTGCCTACTGTTCTGACTTGGTGGTGCACATGTAGTCTATAACCTGTTTTAGAGAAATGCAATCATCAAATATTGTAAGAGATTTCATTGTCTGCTTATTTGCCCCCTTTATTTATCCTACAGTTCTAACTTGGTGTACAGGGAGAACACTGTAAGAACTGCCCATGTTCTGAATTCTGTCTCTGTACATTTCAAAAGTGCCAAACAAAATAGTTATATTGACTACGTCCATCCTAGCTCACTCATTAATGTCTTAATCGAAATTACGGATTGTCTGTTATCCGCTTGTCATCCCCTTATGCCATAGTTTTGCACATCTCAATTGTCAGCAGAAACCACATTTGTTTAAGCAATTCAGCCATATCAGATGTGTTTTTTAAAAGGCAGTAAATGAGGCTGAATGAACAGTTTCGCAGCCAGTCAAAGCTCTGCTGATAGCCAGGTGTAGCAGTGGTGAGATGTTGGGACAGCTTTATGTAGGCTCTAACAGTTTACGGGCACCGTTTGTCACCGTTATAGTGCAATTCATGTATTGTTTAGTGTTGTGTTGTGTAATGGCTTTGCTGGCATGCATCCCACTTTTAGTTTTTTTGCTCCACCAAGATTTACATGCTAAAATCTCCACTGGTTCAGTATATATTATAGAGATCAGTCCATTCGAGAGCCCAGATAATATATTTATAAATCCAATCATTTGATGGTTCGGTAGTTGGGTTTCCAATTGGACTCCATAGGACTGCATACAGTAGCCTACCTTCAGAAAGTATTGACAACCCTTGATTTTTTCCCCCACAATTTGTTGTGTCACAGCCTGAATTTAAAATGTATTAAATTTAGATTTTTTTTGTCTCTGGACTACACACAAAACCCCATAATGTCAAAGTGGAATTATGCTTTTTTGAAATATTTACAAACTAAAATGAAAATCTGAAATTTCTTGAGTCAATAATTATTCAAACCCTTTGTTTTGGCTAGCCTAAAAGAAGTTCAGGAGTAACAATGTGCTTAACAAGTCATACAGTAAGTTGCATTGCCTCACTCTGTGTGGAATAATAATGTTGAATATGATTTTTGAATGACTGCCTCATCTCTGTACCTCGCACATATAATTATCTGTAAGGTCCCTCAGTCAAGCAGTGAATTTCTAATAGACTCAACCACAAGGACCAGGGAGGTTTTCCAATGCCTTGCTTTGTACCTACCTATTGGTAGGTACAAATAAAGAAAATCAGACCTCTAATATCCTTTTGAGCATGGTGAAGTTATTAATTACACTTGGTGGACGGTGTATCAATACACCCAGTCACTACAAAGACACAGGAGTCCTTCCTAACTCAGTTGCTTATAGAGGAAGGAAACCACTCAGGGATTTTACCATGAGGCCAATGGTGACGTTAAAAATGTTACAGAGTTGAATGACTATGATAGGAGAAAACGGAGGATGGATCAACATTGCTGTTACTTCACAATACTAAACTAATTGACAGAGTGTAAAGAAGGAAGCCTGTACATAATAGAAAATATTCCAAAAGATGCATCCTGTTTGCAACTGGGCACTAAAGTAATACTGCAACAAATGAGGCAAAGCAGTTCACTTTTTGTCCTGAATACATAGTGTTATGTTTGGGGGGAAATCCAATACAACACATTACTGAGTACCACTCTCCATATTTTCAAGCATAGTTGTGGCTGCATCATGCATCATGTCTATGAGCAGTGTAAATCATCAATTTCAAGACTTGTGAGCTGGTTAAAATGAGAACTGCTTTTTTTTCCCATTTTTTTCCTTTTTTACTATTATCATTGCGTTTACTTGATAGCTACCTACACAAATAGCTAGCTAGAACAAAGTGTTAATAAGATAAATTCATTTAAAAAGATTAAAAGCAATACCAATAAGTTATCCAGTAGTATGCTTGTAATTGTTAAGGACTGGGGAGTTTTACAGGATAGAAAATAAAACAGAATGGAGCTAAGCAAAGGCAAAATCCATGAGGAAAACCTGGTTCAGTCTGTTTTCTACCACATGCTGGGAGATTAATTCAACTTTCAGCAGGACAATAAACTAAAACACAAGGCCAACTCTACACTTGAGTTGCTTACCAAGAAGACAGTGAATGTTCCTGACTGGCCTAGTTAGTTTTGACATAAACATACTTGAACAACTATGGCAAGATCTGAAAATGTTTGTCTAGCGATGATCAAACAACCAATTTCACAGAACTGAAATAATTTTGAAAATAATAACGGGCATTGTGTGGAGATGGGTAAGAAAAAAAACATATTTAATACATTTTGAGTTTAGTCTGTAACACAATGTGGAATAAATCAAGGGGTATGAATACTTTTTTAAGGCACTGTATGTATGAGCTCCTTCTAAGAAAAATATAGTGTACACATCTCAAGATCCACACGAGAGAAAAGCTAATTGATGGGACGAGGTGCATGCTATAATTTTGCATTTGCATTGCAAGTTTTGTCCCTGATCTGACTCGGGGCTGGCATCTTTCCAACAAGTCTGAATGCGAGGAATTGTTGCAGTGCGCTGCAATTTCTCTCGCAGGCGGACTGGTATGCTGGCCAGCGAGCATGCTTTATTCACACGGAGGAAGGGGGGGGGGTGAAAGTTCATAATGGTTTGCACATATCAGGTGACAATGCTGTGTAAAAGTTGGTCAGCGTCTGTGGTTTAGCCTAACCAACAGAGACATTTAAGAAAATGACCAGCAGCAGCGAGGGGGTTTCGAAGTACACCGAGGTCGAAGACGAAGAAACATTGGCGATTGGTGATTACGATGACGACGACGACGACTTTGATACATTCACAGACGGGAATCTGGACTGTAGCTGCGAAGACGGAGGTAGTGGCAAAACTTTTCTCCCTCCGCGTCAGGAAGGTCATTAATATATTGACACAATGTTTCATCTTACTGTATCCCAGCTATGTATACTACGAGGTGAATTGTGTCTAAACCCTTTGAAGTTCACTATTTGTGTGAAATGTTTATACATAGCGCAGCGTAAAATAACCTCCAAGCGCTTTCACACCGAACGCGTGGTCGTTTGGCAGCCACATTTAAATGAGCTACTGTAATCTACTGTGTCAACGAAGCTAGCTAGGCGAGAGCTGTGTTCGTATTGAGCGTTGGCCTATGATAAACGTGTTGGTTTGCATGCGTCATGTTACCGAAAAAGGAATCATTGGTCAGTTTTGACTAGAGAAATTGAAGCCTGTCCTGTTGCGCCTCTGCATATTCACGGATTTGCTGCCTGACATTCAGTGTATCTGAATCTGATTTACATAGTCTTATTACATTTTTTTGACATTATTGATTTTAAAAAAAACTATTTGATAATACCTTTATTAACGTTTAATAAGCGATTACAATCTATTACCATTAAAGAACTGCCAAAGTATGTGCATGTATTCCAATAGGTAGCTCAAACATTCTCACAAATCTACAGTTTGTTCTTTTAGATTTATATCCGGATTCTTCTCCAATCTTTCATTTGATGCAAACAGACTCCCTGTCAGAGGTATAGGACTGTGTGACCTGCAGATAGTGAAATGATGCATTGAAGAGTCAATCCAAATTATACTATTGGATCAAATAAGCAACATAAGGTGTGGAATGTTTGCATCCCAAATAGCACCCTATTCCCTATAAAACGCACTACGTAGGGCCCCTGGTCAAAAGTAGTGCACTAAATAGAGCATCGGGTGCCATTTGGGATGTTGGTTATGTCTGTATAATTACTCAACTGTCACATGATAGACAGCGCCTCTCTAGCCTCTCTTTCTCTAGTCTCAGAGAGTGTTGAGAAATTCAACGGGGGATTTCATCATTCTCCCAGACAGTGTGTGTTCTGTTAAATGACCAGTCAACACTGTATCTTACATTACAATGATCTTCCAATAATTCTGCAATAGCACACTTTCATATGCTCAGAGGTCCTTTGTTTTTCTCTAAAAGTAACAGTGATCTCAATGCATACGCTGCTAATTGCCTAACTGGGCCTTCTCTTCATACCCGCCAGCCAGTCATTTGTCATGAATCATTCCAGTCAGTGAAAGAATAACCGATAGAGCAGTTCCTTTTCCTGAAGCTATAAACTCCCGAATGCTCTTCAGAATCCATAATATATTACCACTGTGGTGCTACCCCATCTCAACCACATTCCATTACATGAGTGCCAAGTCTCAGTCTCGGTTTACATCCCAAATGGCACCACTTTTTTTTTTTTACCAGGGCCCATAGGGAATAGGGTGGCATTTGGCCACAGCCTTATAATGTTACAGCATTAGGAAGGCCAGCCCTGTGGTGACAGAATGCAGACCACATTCTTCCCTCAGTAGAGAGTTATCAAGGTCAGAGGAAGCATTTGATTGGGCCAGCTCAGTACCAGGGTCAGAGAAGGCACTGTCCGCATTACAAATGGCACCTTTTTCCCTATGTAGAGCACTACTTTTGACCAGGGGCCGCCCATAGGGCTTTGGTCAAAATAAGTGCACTAGAAAGAGAATAGTGTGCCATTTGGGTCAGATAAACTGTGGCTCTATGGGGCTGAGGAGATTCCATGCTATATGATACACATCATGCCAACTGTGCTGTCGGAGTGTGAGCTACACTCATGTGGTGTTGGTTGGTCGGTGTATGTGGAGCACATGTTCCTTGAGTATGAGTTGCTCTTATGTATTTAATTGGCTTGCGGTAAAATCATCACCAGGCTAAATACTGGTATGCGAGTAACCAGGAAGTCAGCATTGAGGTTACAAGGCCTCTTTCACAAGAGTCCTGGCCAAGAAGGGCAGCTCAATTTTAAAAAACAAATACACAAACCATTCATCAGTCCAGTGCATACACAGCAAAAATATAAACATTGATTTTAATAAATACACACAATTGTCATAAAACACATCTCTCCCTCCAGGTGGTTTCAGTGACCCCCTCAGTGGGGAGGTGAAGCCCAGGATCCTCCTCATGGGTCTAAGGCGTAGCGGCAAGTCTTCCATCCAAAAAGTGGTGTTCCACAAGATGTCCCCCAACGAGACCCTGTTTCTGGAGAGCACCAATAAGGTAAGATGTATCCGAGTTAGATCACACCGTAACCTCACTGCCCAGGTAGAAATGACTCCACTCGTGCTATCGAATTGACTGGCTGAGATGTTGTCACGGTGTGGTCACAAGACAGAGGATCCCTGGCCTGGTAAAGGACAGTGTCCCATCCCAGCTAGACTATGGAAGCCATTCTGTTAAGCATGCACCAGTGACCTTTGTCACACAGGCACTGTTGAAGGTTTGAAATCACGTTTGAAAACCCACCTTTTTCACCTGGTGATGATTTTACTGTTTTCCTTTTTTAGACTGCATTTTTTATGTTATTTTATACATCTCTTTTTATTGCCTTCTGTTTGTTTTTTAAATCTCCATCATTGTATTGTTTTACTGAAAAAAGTGTGTTGTGATTTTAAATCCACTTTAACCAAAGTTGAATTTGATTTGAATAAGATCTGCAGAGAGGACGTGTCCAACAGTTCCTTCGTCAGCTTCCAGATTTGGGACTTCCCTGGACAGATCGACTTCTTTGACCCCACCTTTGACTACGAGATGATCTTCAGAGGAACAGGGGCCCTCATCTTCGTCATCGACTCACAGGTGACTACATGGAAACGGTGGTGTCCATGTTAAGGTTTCAAAGTTCCCAAAACTTCCAGAAAACTCTCTGGTTTTCCATAAATCCTGGTTGAAGAATGCCCGGTTGGAGGATTCCTTCTGGGATCAATAAAGTTCAGGTCGGTTCAGTTCAGTTAAATTCAAAAAAGTTCTCAGAACTTTTGAGTGTACAGCGAAAGTAGAAAAGCAATGTCTCCTAGGTCTCTAATAGAAACTAGGTTGTTAGATGTGTTCCACACCTCTTTGATAAGGAGTCTTGCTGTGAGAGCTTCAATCAGCAATCGGGAATCCTTTTGGTGACTTGGCTGTCTTTGAACCATCTATGTGTTATTGAAGAGCTAGGGCCAGATCTCGTCTAAGTCCTTGGTGTTATGTATTGTGAATGCATCAAAAGGCATTTATGCATTTGTATACAACAATTGTATTAATGTTTAAAGCATGTCTAGGGTGTAGCCTCAGATGCCCAGACATCGCTCACGTTGTCAACGAGACGAGATTTGGAAGGATGGACTCAAGCGACTACTAGGAGTGTAATACTAACCATATAAGGCGCTATAAATGCATTAATTACACACAGGCTGTTCATAGAAAGTGCCAACTTCCCTCTGTTATAACAGTAACTGTCCATCCTGTCCCCAATGTCTGTCTCTAGGATGACTATGTGGAGGCGCTGAGTCGGCTCCACCTCACAGTAACCAGGGCCTACAAGGTCAACCCAGAAATCAACTTTGAGGTGTTTATCCACAAGGTGGATGGGCTGTCGGACGACGCTAAGATCGAGAAGCAGAGGGACATACACAAACGGGCCAATGACGACCTGGCTGACGCTGGCTTGGAGAAGATACATCTAAGGTAATACCACAGATAGAATAATGAGCCAGACATTTCACCAGATGTATAAATGTGAAGCATCCGGTTGGCATTTCCACAAACTACCAAATATAAGAAGCTCAGTGGCCGGATGGGTTTTGTGCGACATTCTTTACATTTTCTCATCGATTAAACATTTGATCTCCATACAGTTTTCTGTTTCCAAAACTAAAATCTGTAACATAGTGAACTGCATTTGAAAAATGTTTACCCTTTGCCAAAGTTTCTAAAATCGTGTTGTTTAGAACGAGTACAAGGGCGTATTGAGTTATTGGACACGTGTACGTCACAGAGTAGGCGTTCCCTAATGAAAATATGCAAATAAATGCTAGAACGCACCAATTGAATTTTACTAACTCGTACTTGGCTCTGCCCACGTCCTTGCTTGTTCTTTTTAAGACATTTAAGTCATTTAGCAGACGCTCTTATCCAGAGCGACTTACAAATTGGTGCATTCACCTTATGACATCCAGTGGAACAGCCACTTTACAATAGTGCATCTAAATCTTTTAAGGGGGGGGTGAGAAGGATTACTTTATCCTATCCTAGGTATTCCTTAAAGAGGTGGGGTTTCAGGTGTCTCCGGAAGATGGTGATTGACTCCGCTGTCCTGGCGTCGTGAGGGAGTTTGTTCCACCATTGGGGAGCCAGAGCAGCGAACAGTTTTGACTGGGCTGAGCGGGAACTGTACTTCCTCAGTGGTAGGGAGGCGAGCAGGCCAGAGGTGGATGAACGCAGTGCCCTTATTTGGGTGTAGGGCCTGATCAGAGCCTGGAGGTACTGAGGTGCCGTTCCCCTCACAGCTCCGTAGGCAAGCACCATGGTCTTGTAGCGGATGCGAGCTTCAACTGGAAGCCAGTGGAGAGAGCGGAGGAGCGGGGTGACGTGAGAGAAACTTGGGAAGGTTGAACACTAGACGGGCTGCGGCGTTCTGGATGAGTTGTAGGGGTTTAATGGCACAGGCAGGGAGCCCAGCCAACAGCGAGTTGCAGTAATCCAGACGGGAGATGACAAGTGCCTGGATTAGGACTTGCGCCGCTTCCTGTGTGAGGCAGGGTCGTACTCTGCGGATGTTGTAGAGCATGAACCTACAGGAACGGGCCACCGCCTTGATGTTAGTTGAGAACGACAGGGTGTTGTCCAGGATCACGCCAAGGTTCTTAGCGCTCTGGGAGGAGGACACAATGGAGTTGTTAACCGTGATGGCGAGATCATGGAACGGGCAGTCCTTCCCCGGGAGGAAGAGCAGCTCTGTCTTGCCGAAGTTCAGCTTGAGGTGGTGATCCGTCATCCACACTGATATGTCTGCCAGACATGCAGAGATGCGATTCGCCACCTGGTCATCAGAAGGGGGAAAGGAGAAGATTAATTGTGTGTCGTCTGCATAGCAATGATAGGAGAGACCATGTGAGGTTATGACAGAGCCAAGTGACTTGTTCTGCCCACTATGATTTGCTCCCAGTGGAAACAACAGTCTATCTTGGGTTAGTTATAAAAATCTTTGGTAATACCGTCAGCGGCCATTTTGTAAGATGGCTGCCACATCCCCCAAGGGCTAAATTTCTAAATTTCTGGTTGCTCCATATTTCAATATTTTCAGGGTAAATAAATCTACCTCTGTAAAAAAATGTGGCGCTTTTATCACAAAATGCACAACCGATTTGCTTAGCCGCCTGACTATAAAGAGGTGTTTTCAAATGAAGCTACCATAATGTGGATTACTAGTGTGTGGCCAGAGTGTTCTCTCCAAGCTACATTACCTACATTTTGTTCACATTCATTTTTGCTATGCACTTGTGAGTAGATCCAGTCTTAACTGCTGCTGTAAGGTGGTTACAGTTATACCCAATTGAAAGGAACTGACTGTTTTCCCCTTTGACTCTTCAGTCTTTACCTGACCAGCATCTATGACCACTCCATATTTGAGGCCTTCAGCAAAGTGGTGCAGAAACTCATCCCTCAGCTGCCCACTCTAGAGAACTTGCTCAATATCTTCATATCTGTGAGTACACTCAACCTTCCTCAGTTAGCTTGATATCTGTGAGTATGTTACACGCCTCGGACTGAGACGGGTCAGCAGATAATAAACCCGAATTAACAGGATAGAATGAAGAGACGCAGAAACGTTAGTGGTGTTCAGTAGTAGGCATTCTACAATGTTTTTAAAATATGGTTGTCTTTTGTTAATATTTTTGTTGTCAAAATCAATTCCACACTACAATTGCATTGTAGTATTGCGTTGTTATATTTTCATATTTCAGTATCAAAAATAAAGTAAAAAAAACTCTCGCCATACATCTACACATTCAAACCCATTCACATATTACCTTTCACTAATGGCCAAACCAATAGTGCATATAATCTGAGGCTATTCAATCAGTAGTATTTAGCGTCTAGCAACTAAATCTATTTGGCATGTATAAAACCATCAAATTGTACAATAAGAGGCTACAATACATTATATAACTTACTGTACTAGCAGTATCAATTTTCAAAAGCTAAAAATGACTGGAGGCCTGTGCTAAACAATGCTACAACCATGACCTTTTAACCATTAACACGTAAGCTAAGAATAGCTGACACCCGCTAGCCTAAAGCTAGCTAGCGCTTAGCAAAGCTAAATTTGGTTAGCATAAAGCTAACAAACTGTTAAACTTTAAAACATTTTTTTTTACAAATATCACCAATTTAACACATTGTATCATCACATTGCATATTTACATATACAATCGAAGTCGGAAGTTTACAAACACTTAGGTTGGAGTCATTAAAACTAGTTTTTCAACCATTCCACAAATTGCTTGAGAACAAACTATAGTTTTGGCAAGTCGGTTAGGACATCTACTTTGTGCATGACACAAGTAATTTTTCCAACAAATGCTTACAGACAGATTATTTCACTTATAATTCACTCTATCACAATTCCAGTGTTCCAGAAGTTTCCATACACTAAGTTGACTAAACAGATTTAAACAGATTGGAAAATTCCAGAAAATTATGTCATGGCTTTAGATGCTTCTGATAAGCTAATTGACATCATTTGAGTCAATTGGAGGTGTACCTGTGGATGTATTTCAAGACCTACCTTCAAACTCAGTGCCTCTTTGCTTGACATCATTGGAAAATCAAAAGAAATCAGCTAAGATCTCAGAAAACAATTGTAGGCCTCCACAAGTCTGGTTCATCCTTGGGAGCAATTTCCAAACAGCTGAAGGTACCACGTTCATCTGTACAAACAATAGTACGCAAGTATAAACACCATGGGACCAAGCAGCCGTCATACCGCTCAGGAAGGAGACGCGTTCTGTCTCCTAGAGATGAACGTGCTTTTGTGCGAAACGTGCAAATCAATCCCAGAACAACAGCAAAGGATCTTGTGAAGATGCTGGAGGAAACAGGTACAACAGTATCTATATCCACAGTAAAACAAGTCCTATATCAACATAACCTGAAAGGCCTCTCAGCAAGGAAGAAGCCACTGCTCCAAAACCTCCATTAAAAAAGCCAGACTACGGTTTGCAAATGAAATGTCTTCTGGTCTGATGAAACAAAAATAGAACTGTTTGGCCATAATGACCATTGTTATGTTTGGAGGAAAAAGGGGAAGGCTTGCAAGCTGAAAAACACCATCCCAACCGTGAAGCACAGGGGTGGCAGCATCATGTTGTGGGGGTGCTTAGCTGCAGGAGAGACTGGTGCACTTCACAAAATACATTGCATCATGAGGCAGGAAAATTACGTGGATATATTGTAGCAACATCAAGACATCAGCCAGGAAGTTAAAGCTTGGTCGCAAATGGGTGTTCCATGTGGACAATGACCCCAAGCATACTTCCAAATTTGTCTTAAGGACAACAAAGTCAAGGTATTGGAGTGGCCATCACAAAGCCCTGACCTCAATCCTA
Source organism: Oncorhynchus gorbuscha (assembly GCF_021184085.1). NCBI lineage: Eukaryota > Metazoa > Chordata > Actinopteri > Salmoniformes > Salmonidae > Oncorhynchus > Oncorhynchus gorbuscha. The sequence continues at coordinate 38,559,289 of NC_060189.1, read as the reverse complement.
TAGAACATTTGTGGGTAGAACTGAAAAAGCGTGTGGGAGCAAGGAGGCCTACAATCCTGACTCAGTTACACCAGCTCTGTCAGGAGGAATGGGCCAAAATTCACCAAACTTATTGTGGGAAGCTTGTGGAAGGCTACCTGAAACATTTGACCCAAGTTACACAGTTTAAAGGCAATGCTACCAAATACTAATTGAGAGTATGTAAACTTCTGACCCACTGGGAATGTGATGAAAGAATTAAAAGCTGAAATTTCTGCCATTTCACATTCTTAAAAGAAAGTGGTGATCCTAACTGACCTAAGACAGGGAATTTTTACTGGGATTAAATGTCAGGAATTTAAATGTTTAAATGTATTTGCTAGGTGTATTTTAACTTCCGACTTCAACTGTATTTCCTGAACTAAACTGAGCCTTCGTTCATAGAAAATAAAACAAATAGGAGCTAAAAGTACAAAATGTTTGTGCGCCATCTTAATCCCTACATGTAAATCATTAACAATTTAGCCAACCTACTTACAATGGGGAACATAACAACACGTTTTTCCGCTCGATTAAAACTCCCTCCAATTGCCTTAAAACGTCACCAAACTCACGGACTATGTAAGTAACCATGTTACCTCAATATTTTGAGAGTCATCTTGCATTTTTGCACATTACATACCATACAGGATAGAATGATAAGACGGAGAAACGTTAGTGGTGTTCAGTAGTAAGCATTCTACAAGATTGAAAGAGAAACGTCCAAGATCTCACTTAACGCTCCCATTTGACGTCACCGCTCCCCGTAGTGGCAGTACTCGTGCACATTCATTTACATGCAAATACCCAGGAGGCCTAAAAAATGATGCAAGGGATGGCCCAATAAAATAACAAATGAAAATAAAACATCAAAAATATGACCAGACATATTTGTTTGTCACAAGTACACTACTACTGTGCTGTTTAAAGTCGCAGTTTAAAGAAAAGTTTCTCCTGGCCGATAGACTACTTTCAGGGTGAGAACCATCCAACAGTAAGTTTTCAATATACTGAACCTACCCTTTAATATTTTTCTATGTGTGAATGCACATAACTGTCCTCATGACACCCCTAGAGTGATTGAGTGAGTGAGTAATAGGGTATATTTCAGACAAATGGCACCCTATTCCTAGTGCACTTCGAACATGGCCGATAGAGACCAAACAGGCTGGTTGTTTGGGCAGAAGTGCTTTGACAAGGCCTGAGCAAATAAAGCAGAGGCCCATCTCTATTGTAATTTGGTCAATGTTGTGCTCAGCTGAATGTGAGTGATAGCATGGCACTTACAAAGCCAAGGGTCGTGTGTTTGTTTCCCGCTGGGGCCACCAATACAAAAAATGTATGCATGCGTGACTAAGTCGCTGTGGATAAAAGCATCTGCTAAATGGCATATATTGTTGTTGTTATTAATATTATTATTATATTATTATTATTATTGCTGAATCAAATGGTTTATTTTGAACACTTTGAATTTCATCCAGAAGGTGGCAGTAATAGGTAAGAATGGCAGGGGTTTGTAGAAAGAGGCATGATCCCATTATACTGTGTAGAGAGAAGATTGATAACAGAATACATCATTCAGTTCATGTATTGTATACACATAAATGAATTTACTGATTTTTGTTTTCATTTGTGAACAAGCTGCACAGAAAATTAACATCATGAGAGATATTGGTGACACACATCTTACCTTAGGTGAAGCCAAAGTCATACCCTCGCCTTCAGTTTATAACTACAGACATATGAGAAAACAACTTTCTATGATTTAAATCATTATTCATATCACGGGTACAAACGTTTCTTAGAAAAATAGATTTAAAATGGTTTTTATGCTTAGTGTGGAAGATTGGGGCAGCAAACGCCTCTCTCTGCTTTTGTGCCTTCAGTGTAATCAGCAAAGCGTTTGTAGTATCTTGTTAGTCTGTGTATGTTAATAAGTACAGTACATGAGAAACCATTAATCTCTTAATGGACATTACATTACGTGCATGCCACGCCCACCTGAGGATCTGTCCTTTTCAGCCATCCATTTCCTGTGTTAGAGGGGTTCAAATGTACTTTCCACTTAAATCCCGCTGGACTGCTTTCATTTTAATCCTGTGACTCTTTCATACTCTTGCTTGTGCCTGTCGTTTTTCCCTGTTAACGTTACACTGTTTGTGATGACCTGTCAAACACCCTGGTAATGGCTGAAATGGGCTCAATACATTGTCTTGAATACATTGTCTTACCATTGAATCAAAAACAACGCTAAAGTTTCTTTAGGGATATAATGCACCATCTCGACACTTACATCACAAGAAAGAGAAGAAAGATAACTTTATTTTGATGGGTGTTCATTTTTTTGTGTAATTGAAAAAGTAATAATTTAATACAGTTGAAATGTTTACAAATTAGATGCGCTGAAATGAAAGCAACTTCCTAAAATGAGCATTCAGATTATAGTGATATTATCTCTTGATTTCGCAAACAATGTAAAGCAGGGGTTCCCAAACTTTTTTGGCCCACTACCCCATTTGGAAATCACATTTCTTTCCCGACCCCACTATGTAAATATATATTTTTGTAATCAATGGCCAATGTTGACTTTTTTTATTTGGGCTGTGGCAGTCTATTACAAATCAGTCAGACAGTATTTTTTTGAAAGTATTTCAATCTGAAGACTATGGTTTGAAGTGACTGAAATGCATCAGAAAGGTATTCAGAAGAGCATCAGGCAGTAAGTTCAGAAGGGCATCATGTTGTATCATCTTCTGTGTAGACATTTTTCCCCCACTCTGATTTAGTGTCTGGTCTTGTCCACTCGGTTCTAACAGCTTGTGGGCATAGTAGAGGGAAACAGTACGTACATACATACTGTAGATGTTCTTATCTTTCAGTGATTGAGTCATAATAGTTTGTATCTTAAACCATTCAAAAGCTAGAGCCACATTCGTAGGAAGAAAACAGAAACCACTCTATTTATTACAACTGCATCTAGCAGCTACTGGAGGTTACTGACGTAACCCCCGGTTCTAATAACCAAATGTACATTTTTTGGGGGGATGTCATGTTTGTCATTTATTGTCATGTCTTGTCCCTGTGCTCCCCATGCTATTCGTTTCCCTCTGCTGGTCTTGTTTGGTTCTATCCCTCTCTCTCCCCCTCCCCCTTTCACTCTCTCGCTCTCTCTTCTCTCTGTCGTTCCGTTCCTGCTCCCAGCTGTTCCTATTCCCCTAATCATCATTTAGTCTTCCCACACCTGTTCCCGATCCTTTCCCCTGATTAGACTCCCTATTTATTCCTTTGTGATCCGTTCCTGTTCCATCGGTTCCTTGTTTTGTATTCCATGCTGTAATTGCGTTTCGCCCTGTCCTGTCGTGTTTTTTGCCGTGATTGTGTATCACCCTGTCCTGTCGTGTTTTGTGCCTTCTTCAGACGCTGCGTGTGAGCAGGTGTCTCAGTTGACTACGGCCTGCGCCTACCCGAAGCGACCTGCAGTCTGTGGCCGCTTCTCCAGTTGTTTTCCCCTCTACTATCTAGAGGATTTCAGTTATTCGGTTTTGAGCATTAATAAACTCTGTTTCTGTTAAGTCGCGTTTGGGTCCTCCTTCACCTGCATAACAGAAGGAACCGATCAAAGAATGGACCCAGCGACTTCTGACGCTCGTTACACTGCCGTCGAGATCCAAGGAGCCATGCTCGGCAGACACGAGCAGGAATTGTCCGCTGCTCGCCAGGCCGTGGAAAACCTGGCTGCTCAGGTTTCCGACCTCTCTGGACAGTTCCAGAGTCTACGTCTCGTGCCACCTGTTACTTCCTGGCCTGCCGAGCCTCCAGAACCTAGGGTTAATAACCCACCTTGCTACTCCGGGCAGCCCACTGAGTGCCGCTCCTTTCTCACGCAGTGTGAGATTGTGTTCTCTCTCCAACCCAACACATACTCTAGAGAGAGAGCTCGGGTTGCTTACGTCATCTCACTCCTCACTGGCCGGGCTCGAGAATGGGGCACAGCTATCTGGGAGGCAAGGGCTGTTTGCTCTAACGATTTCCAGAACTTTAAAGAGGAGATGATTCGGGTTTTTGACCGTTCAGTTTTTGGTGGGGAGGCTTCTAGGGCCCTGGCTTCCTTATGCCAAGGTGAACGGTCCATAACGGATTATTCCATTGAGTTTCGCACTCTTGCTGCCTCTAGTGAGTGGAACGAGCCGGCGCTGCTCGCTCGTTTTCTGGAGGGACTCCACGCTGTGGTTAAGGATGAGATTCTCTCCCGGGAGGTTCCTTCAGATGTGGACTCTTTGATTGCTCTCGCCATCCGCATAGAACGACGGGTAGATCTTCGTCACCGGGCTCGTGGAAGAGAGCTCGCATCAACGGTGTTTCCCTGCTCCGCATCGCAGCCATCTCCCCCTCTGGCTTTGAGACTGAGCCCATGCAGCTGGGAGGGATTCGCATCTCGAATAAGGAGAGGGAACGGAGGATCACCAACCGCCTGTGCCTCTATTGTGGAGTTGCTGGACATTTCGTTAATTCATGTCCAGTAAAAGCCAGAGCTCATCTGTAAGCGGAGGGCTACAGGTGAGCGCAACTACTCAAGTCTCTCCATCAAAGTCCTGTACTACTTTGTCGGTCCACCTACGCTGACCGGTTCGGGCGCTACATGTAGTGCCTTGATAGACTCTGGGGCTGAGGGTTGTTTCATGGACGAAGCATGGGTTCGGAAACATGACATTCCTTTCAGAGAGTTAGATAAGCCTACGCCCATGTTCGCCTTAGATGGTAGTCATCTTCCCAGTATCAGATTTGAGACACTACCTTTAACCCTCACAGTATCTGGTAACCACAGTGAGACTATTTCTTTTTTGATTTTCCGTTCACCGTTTACACCTGTTGTTTTGGGTCATCCCTGGCTAGTATGTCATAATCCTTCTATTAATTGGTCTAGTAATTCTATCCTATCCTGGAACGTTTCTTGTCATGTGAAGTGTTTAATGTCTGCCATCCCTCCCGTTTCTTCTGTCCCTACTTCTCAGGAGGAACCTGGCGATTTGACAGGAGTGCCGGAGGAATATCATGATCTGCGCACGGTCTTCAGTCGGTCCCGAGCCAACTCCCTTCCTCCTCACCGGTCGTATGATTGTAGTATTGATCTCCTTCCGGGGACCACTCCTCCTCGAGGTAGACTATACTCTCTGTCGGCTCCCGAACGTAAGGCTCTCGAGGATTATTTGTCTGTGTCTCTTGACGCCGGTACCATAGTGCCTTCTTCCTCTCCGGCCGGGGCGGGGTTCTTTTTTGTTAAGAAGAAGGACGGTACTCTGCGCCCTGCGTGGATTATCGAGGGCTGAATGACATAACGGTTAAGAATCGTTATCCGCTTCCCCTTATGTCATCAGCCTTCGAGATTCTGCAGGGAGCCAGGTGCTTTACTAAGTTGGACCTTCGTAACGCTTACCATCTCGTGCGCATCAGAGAGGGGGACGAGTGGAAAACGGCGTTTAATACTCCGTTAGGGCATTTTGAGTACCGGGTTCTGCCGTTCGGTCTCGCCAATGCGCCAGCTGTTTTTCAGGCATTAGTTAATGATGTTCTGAGAGACATGCTGAACATTTTCGTTTTTGTCTATCTTGACGATATCCTGATTTTTTCTCCGTCACTCGAGATTCATGTTCAGCACGTTCGACGTGTTCTACAGCGCCTTTTAGAGAATTGTCTCTATGTAAAGGCTGAGAAGTGCTCTTTTCATGTCTCCTCCGTTACTTTTCTCGGTTCCGTTATTTCCGCTGAAGGCATTCAGATGGATTCCGCTAAGGTCCAAGCTGTCAGTGATTGGCCCGTTCCAAGGTCACGTGTCGAGTTGCAGCGCTTTTTAGGTTTCGCTAATTTCTATCGGCGTTTCATTCGTAATTTCGGTCAAGTTGCTGCCCTCTCACAGCTCTTACTTCTGTCAAGACGTGTTTTAAGTGGTCCGGTTCCGCCCAGGGAGCTTTTGATCTTCTAAAAGAACGTTTACGTCCGCTCCTATCCTCGTTACTCCTGACGTCACTAGACAATTCATTGTCGAGGTTGACGCTTCAGAGGTAGGCGTGGGAGCCATTCTATCCCAGCGCTTCCAGTCTGACGATAAGGTTCATCCTTGCGCTTATTTTTCTCATCGCCTGTCGCCATCTGAGCGCAACTATGATGTGGGTAACCGTGAACTGCTCGCCATCCGCTTAGCCCTAGGCGAATGGCGACAGTGGTTGGAGGGGGCGACCGTTCCTTTTGTCGTTTGGACAGACCATAAGAACCTTGAGTACATCCGTTCTGCCAAACGACTTAATGCCCGTCAAGCTCGTTGGGCGTTGTTTTTCGCTCGTTTCGAGTTTGTGATTTCTTACCGTCCGGGTAGCAAGAACACCAAGCCTGATGCCTTATCCCGTCTGTTTAGTTCTTCTGTGGCTTCTACTGATCCCGAGGGGATTCTTCCTTATGGGCGTGTTGTCGGGTTAACAGTCTGGGGAATTGAAAGACAGGTTAAGCAAGCACTCACGCACACTGCGTCGCCGCGCGCTTGTCCTAGTAACCTCCTTTTCGTTCCTGTTTCCACTGTCTGGCTGTTCTTCAGTGGGCTCACTCTGCCAAGTTAGCGGGTCATCCCGGTGTTCGAGGCACTCTTGCGTCTATTCGCCAGCGCTTTTGGTGGCCGACTCAGGAGCGTGACACGCGCCGTTTCGTGGCTGCCTGTTCGGACTGCGCGCAGACTAAGTCGGGTAACTCTCCTCCTGCCGGTCGTCTCAGACCGCTCCCCATTCCTTCTCGACCATGGTCTCACATTGCCTTAGACTTCATTACCGGTCTGCCTTTGTCTGCGGGGAAGACTGTGATTCTGACGGTTGTCGATAGGTTCTCTAAGGCGGCACATTTCATTCCCTCGCTAAACTTCCTTCCGCTAAGGAGACGGCACAAATCATTATTGAGAATGTATTCAGAATTCATGGCCTCCCGTTAGACGCCGTTTCAGACAGAGGTCCGCAATTCACGTCACAGTTTTGGAGGGAGTTCTGTCGTTTGATTGGTGCGTCCGTCAGTCTCTCTTCCGGGTTTCATCCCCAGTCTAACGGTCAAGCAGAGAGGGCCAATCAGACGATTGGTCGCATACTACGCAGCCTTTCTTTCAGGAACCCTGCGTCTTGGGCAGAACAGCTCCCCTGGGCAGAATACGCTCACAATTCGCTTCCTTCGTCTGCTACCGGGTTATCTCCGTTTCAGAGTAGTCTGGGTTACCAGCCTCCTCTGTTCTCATCCCAGCTTGCCGAGTCCAGCGTTCCCTCCGCTCAAGCGTTTGTCCAACGTTGTGAGCGCACCTGGAGGAGGGTGAGGTCTGCACTTTGCCGTTACAGGGCACAGACGGTGAGAGCCGCCAATAAACGCAGGATTAAGAGTCCAAGGTATTGTTGCGGCCAGAGAGTGTGGCTTTCCACTCGCAACCTTCCTCTTACGACAGCTTCTCGTAAGTTGACTCCGCGGTTCATTGGTCCGTTCCGTGTCTCCCAGGTCGTCAATCCTGTCGCTGTGCGACTGCTTCTTCCGCGACATCTTCGTCGCGTCCATCCTGTCTTCCATGTCTCCTGTGTTAAGCCCTTTCTTCGCACCCCCGTTCGTCTTCCCTCCCCCCCTCCCGTCCTTATCGAGAGCGCACCTATTTACAAGGTACATAAAATTATGGACATGCGTTCTCGGGGACGGGGTCACCAATACCTAGTGGATTGGGAGGGTTACGGTCCTGAGGAAAGGAGTTGGGTTCCATCTCGGGACGTGCTGGACCGTTCGCTCATCGATGATTTCCTCCGTTGCCGCCAGGATTCCTCCTCGAGTGCGCCAGGAGGCGCTCGGTGAGTGGGGGGTACTGTCATGTTTGTCATTTATTGTCATGTCTTGTCCCTGTGCTCCCCATGCTATTCGTTTCCCTCTGCTGGTCTTGTTTGGTTCTATCCCTCTCTCTCCCCCTCCCCTTTCACTCTCTCGCTCTCTCTTCTCTCTGTCGTTCCGTTCCTGCTCCCAGCTGTTCCTATTCCCCTAATCATCATTTAGTCTTCCCACACCTGTTCCCGATCCTTTCCCCTGATTAGACTCCCTATTTATTCCTTTGTGATCCGTTCCTGTTCCATCGGTTCCTTGTTTTGTATTCCATGCTGTAATTGCGTTTCGCCCTGTCCTGTCGTGTTTTTTGCCGTGATTGTGTATCACCCTGTCCTGTCGTGTTTTGTGCCTTCTTCAGACGCTGCGTGTGAGCAGGTGTCTCAGTTGACTACGGCCTGCGCCTACCCGAAGCGACCTGCAGTCTGTGGCCGCTTCTCCAGTTGTTTTCCCCTCTACTATCTAGAGGATTTCAGTTATTCGGTTTTGAGCATTAATAAACTCTGTTTCTGTTAAGTCGCGTTTGGGTCCTCCTTCACCTGCATAACAGGGGAGGCCGCGACCACAAGTTTGGGAAACCATGATGTAAAGTATGTTTAGATAGGCGTAATCTCCACCCAAGCATGTTGATTTTCAATCTGAGGGTATCCTGCTATTGACACACTTGTTGAACGTAACAACAACATTAATTAATGAGGCAGTCTAGACAGTGCAGGTGAGTGCAGGAAGGGAGGGTAGACAGAGCAAGTGTTTGGTGGCTGCAGCCCTCTTCCACCCCTTTATGTTAATGTGTTCATATATGCAAATAGAGCTGTGTATTTATTCAATTTAGGTACAGAATTTTATTTGTATTTTAACTCAAAATATATTTAAAAAATACCTGATACAATAAGAAAAGGTATATATGCCTTCATAAAGTATTTACACCCCTTTGCTTTTTCCACATTTTGTTGTGATACAATAGATTTAATTTAAATTTTTGGTCAACAATCTACACAAAATACTCTGTCAAAGTGGAAGAAAAATAAAACACATTTTGACTAGAAAAAAATCTTGATTGACCAAGTCATCCTGTTCTTTTGACCAATCGATTGGTATAAACGTATTTTTCCAAATATAGAAACTCACACAATGTCTTTGAATGAAATCAACTACGTATGCTCTGAGCTTGTCTGATGCTTTAAGCGAAGTGATTGAAAGAGGCTGATGGTCACTGTTAAAATGAATGACAGCGAGTACCTGTGTGACTGGCGTACTTTGACTCGCTCTTCTCCCTACTGCAGCGAAAAGGCACCACAGCACAGTAAGTGTTTATTGTGCTGTCTGTGCTGATGCTGCAACCTTATTTCAGCCATTTAGTTTCTTACTTGTTTCTGACTGAAAAGTTCTGTTACCGAAATTACTCATTTGTTTAGGAAACACATTCCCTATTCCCTCAACCCATTCTCTCTTTACGTGAAACATGTAAGCATCGCATGCATGTGACCAATTGATCGTCATTGAGATATTTCTACAACTTGAATGGAGTCCATCTGTGGTCAATTTAATTGATTGGAAAAGATTTGGAAAGGCACACACCTGTCTATATAAGGTCCCACAGTTGACAGTGCATGTGTCATAGCAAAAACCAAGCCATGAGGTCAAAGGAATTGTCCGTAGAGCTCCGAGACAGGATTGTGTCGAGGCACATATCTGGGGAAGGGTACCAAAACATTTCTGCAGCATTGAAGGTCCCCAAGAACACAATTGGCCTCCATCATTCTTAAATGGAAGAAGTTTAGAACCACCAAGACTCTGAGAGCTGGCCGCCAGGCCAAACTGAGCAATCGGGGGAGAAGGGCCTTGGTCGGGGGAGAAGGGCCACCTCGGGGGAGAAGGGCCGCTCTGACAGAGCTCCATAGTTCCTCTTTGGAGATGGGAAAACATTATAGAAGGACAACCATCTCTGTAGCACTCCACCAATCAAAGCTTTAAGTGCAAGATTTTCTGGTCTGATGAAACCAAGATTTTACTCTTTGGCCTGCGTGCTAAGCGTCACGTCTGGAGAAAACCTGGCACCAGTGAATCATGGTGGTGGCAACATCATGCTGTGGGGATTTGTTTCAGCGGCAGGGACTAGGGGACTATTCAGGATAGGGGAAAGATGAACGGAGCAAAGTACAGAGAGATCCTTGATGAAAACCTGCTCCAGAGCGCTCAGGACCTCAGACTGGGGCGAACGTTCACCTTCCAACAGGTCAACGACCCTAAGCACACAGCCAAGACAACACACTAATACAAGTTCAATCTGTACTTCATTGCACATCTGGTGTGCATTGTAAAAACAGAGGAAGAAATAGGTGGCCAGAGAGGTGTGAGAGTGTAAAAGACAGAACAGGAAAGTGGTAAGAACAGAGGAGCATGGAAGGCAGCACATGATTTATTAATTACAGTGCTACATAACTTAATATTCTCTCAGTTCATCACAGTTACATAGTAGTGTCTCTAGCGGTGTCTCCTAACCAGCCTTGGGCCCCCAGTTGGCCCGAAGATTATCTGAAGAGCTGGTGAGATGGCAATGACGGGACTTGGGGTTGGCATCCTCTCTCACATCAAAACATACCTGAAGACAAGAGACAGATGGAGAAAGAAATGGCATGATTAAGCCCTTGTGTTTTTTTTATTCTAACACTGTTTTTTTCAGTTGGTAGAGCATGGCGCTTGTAACGCCAGGGTTCTACCCATACGTACATGCACACATGACTGTAAGTCGCTTTGGATAAAAGTCAAATCATAATCATCAGGAGGTGAAATGCAAAACTGACCTTGGATCATTAACTCTGGCACTACTACATCTCTATCTGTATTTCAATGTAAAGCATCTCTTTAATAATACTTCCTGTTGACCTGACCAATTGACCGCTGATCATGCTGTGCCCTCTATGTAGCCAGTTCGGATGCGGGAGGGGTTTCACAGATGATGCGGGAGGGGTTTCACAGATGATATCACCTAGAGCAGGTGTGCCCAACCTTTGACGTGAGATTTAACTTTTCATTTGCCAGCCTGATGAGATCTACCAGTCTCTAAATCTAAACCAACCAACAAAATGTATGAAACGCAACACACCAATGAGTATGGACCTGCCGCTGTAATACTTATTTGATACCCAAATGTAATGTGGACTAATAACATGTCTTCCACAAATAAGTGCAACTAGTTTAATTTCCTACCTTAGTGTGACTTTTGGCATTGTGTGGAGGCAAGCCGTTTTTCATAGTCAGGGCTGTAAGCAGCTTGTTGCAAGTCTAATGCATGCCACAAGGTGGTCATCAGTCAAAGTAGATCTCTACTTGGACTGTATTATTTTCATGTGAGAAAATGCAGACTCACAGAGGTAGGTTGATCCACCAAGGGCTGATAAGTTGAGAGCACATCTTATGTTGGGATACTTCTCGTCTAGCAGTAGCTCCCAGAACTCTTCTTTCATTTCAGTGGTTTCCCTGGATTTCCGCTGAATGTCATTTTGAAGGGGGAGAATTTCAGTTTCTGCTATAGTGAGTGGTGTCCAACTGAAAAAGGTACCCCATTTTTGGAGGCAATGACTTCCACATTTATGTCTGTGCCAAACGGAAAGCACATATAAGTGGCAATAGGCTCAAGTGATGCAAAGTCAGTGAAACGACTGTCAAACTCAGATAAGATTCTCTGGACTTGCTCCACGTTACGTGCACTGTCAAGCTGTGCTGTATCTGAATGCATGTGTTGAAAGAAGTGCAGTTACGTTGCAGTTTTTAAAAGTGTTCACAGAGCTGATCATGTTGATGACATGTTTGCCTTTTCCTTGCAGTTCTACATTCAAATCATTTAGCATGTAAGTTAGGTCCTTCTGTAGCTCAGTTGGTAGAGCATGGCGCTTGTAACGCCAGGGTAGTGGGTTCGATCCCCGGGACCACCCATACGTAGATCCCCGGGACCACCCATACGTAGAATGTATGCACACATGACTGTAAGTCGCTTTGGATAAAAGCGTCTGCTAAATGGCATATATTATTATTATTATAGGTCAGTGAGAAAAGCTCAATCCAGGAGCCTCTGTGTGTCCTCTAGCTGTGCATATTCTGCATGTTTGACCTTCAGAAACTCCTTGATTTCAGGCAACAACTCTGAATCTCCCTAAAAATATACCTGAGTTCAGCCAGCGCACATCCGTGTGCAGCAGCAGGTCTGTGTGTTCCGCTTCAGTCTCTTCTAAGTGAGCTTGAAATAGCCTCCGCTGTAGGCTTCTTGCTCGAATAGAACACACAATCTTCATCGCAACATCCATCACCTCTTTCATGTTTAACATCTTCCAGCACAAGGCTTGCTGATGAATACGCAGTGATAACTAAGAAAGTCAGGGAAAGAATCATCTTGTTTGCACAGTGCAACGAACCCACTAATGCGGCCTAACATAGTGGGTGCCCCATCGGTAGTAAATGAAGACAAGCTTACAAAAGGGCCGTTGGAATTTGTTAGCAAACTCCATAAAAGCTTGAAAACTATCTTCACCCCTTGTTTTCTTTTACCTAGGCAAGTCAGTTAAGTAAATTCAGTAAATTCTTATTTACAATGATGGCCTACTGGGGAACAGTGGGTTAACTGCCTTGTTCAGGGGCAGAACGACAGATTTTTACCTTGTCAGCTCGGGGATTTGATCCAGAAACCTTTCGGTTACTGGCCCAACGTTCTAACCACTAGGCTACCTGCCACTCCTTGTATATCCTTTCAGTGGCAAAATGGTGACTAGTTCCTCCTTTGTACTCATGTTGTCAATGAAAATGCATAACTGTGCCACATCTACCATATCTGTGGACTCGTCAAACTGGAGGGAATAACACTGGCAGTTGTCAATATCCTTCTTCAGTTGATCCTCGAGGTTCTCTGCTATTCCCTCACATCTTCTTGTCACTGTATATGTGGACAACTGAATGTCATTGATGGCAGCCATCATTTTAGTCTTATTCTTAAAATCCCCAAACAGCGAGTCTGCAGCCTCAATAAATGCTTCCTTGATCATCTCCCCATCTTGGAGGGACTTTTTATGCTTAGCAATAACGCGACTCACACGATAAGATGCTATGGTTGCCGCCTTCCCTTTGGTCACGCCTTATGAAAATTGACTGCTGCGCTGCCAGTTGATTTTTTTGTTCTTGTACTTTTCTTCTTCGTAATTCAGTCTTTGCTGGAAAATCTCTTTCCTGGGCTTTGTGTGTGGTTTATAATGTCATTCTATGTTACCTTTCTTTGGGATAGCGATGCTATTATGGCAGATTTTATTTTACCTTTATTTGACCAGGCAAGTCAGTTAAGAACAAATTATTTTTTCAACAGCCTAGGAACAGTGGGTTTTACTGCCTGTTCAGGGGCAGAACAACATATTTGTACCTTGTCAGCTTGGGGGTTTGAACTTGCAACCTTCCGGTTACTAGTCCATGCTCTATCCACTAGGCTACACCGGCACACATTTTAAGTTTGATTTGACAAAAAAGTAATCCTCCTCCCATTCCTTGTGGAAATTACAAATGTTCTGTTTTTCTGTATCCTTCCCTTCACTAATTATTGCTGCTGTTGACTACACAATTTAAGAACAACTTAAGAACGGATCTAGCTACAAATTTAGCTAGCTAGCTACCTGCCTGGCAGGTAGCCAGTGACCTCGACTTGAAGTTGGCGGGCGGCATTTGACCGCGCCAACTAGTCAATAAGTGGGCAGGGACTGGTCATATTTTATGTAAATCACGTGACTTTTCAGACATTGCTGTGATTGGAGGACTGTCGAACGTTAAAACAGAAAGAGATTATAGGCATTGATTTGTGTGGCTAAATTTTAGTAGATGTATTATCATCTCACGATCAACTGGCAAGCACTCCGCGATTGATCGCAATCGACTGGTTGGGCAACTCTGATCTAGAGGTTTTAGGGAGAAGGTGGGAGAGTTATGAAGTGAAGACTGTTATTGAGAAAATAAGTTAGTTAAAAAGACAGTGTTCAACAGGAATCTGTGTGTGGCCTCACCTGGTGTCCACACTAAGTGGCTGCAGAATACTTTATACTGAAAAACATGCACAGACACACAAGGACAAACAATATAGCGTAGTTATATAAATAATGAAGTGTCTTACTATTCTCCATGGTTGGTCCTCTGGTTTATTCTTTGAAGGTGGAAGGAGCTGCAGTTATACACCTGAGACACAATCCATCAATCAGATTGATACACAAGTGTGTACAGTAGGTGTGGGTTATAGGGTGTCTAATTGTTTCAATATACAAAAGTAAAAAATAGCGATAAAATTAATCACTTTACCTTTGATGATCTTCATATGGTTGCACTCACAAGACTCCCAGTTACCCAATAAATGTTTGTTTTGTTCGATATAGTCCCTCATTATATCCAAAAACCTCTTGTTTTGTTGGCACGTTTTGTTCAGTAATCCATTGGCTCAAAGGCTGTCACGAAAAATCCAAAAAGTATCAGTAAAGTTTGTGGAAACATGTCAAACGATGTTTATAATCAATCCTCAGGTTGTTTTTTGTCATAATAATCAATATTTCAACCGGACAATTGTTTTGTCAATATAAAAGAAAAACAAGAAAGGCATGCTCTCGGTCGAGTGTAGAAAACAGGTCTGGGGACTTTCCACTATCCACTGACTCTTACTCCCTCATTTTTCATAATACAAGCCTGAAACAATTTCTAAAGACGGTTGACATCTAGTGGAAGCCGTAGGAAGTGCAATCTGAGTACTAAGTCATTGGATACTGTATAGGCAGCCAATGGAAAATTACAAACATAAAAATAATCCCACTTCCTGGATGGATTTTTCTCAGGTTTTCACCTGCCATATCAGTTCTGTTATACTCACAGACATTATTTGAACAGTTTTGGAAACTTTAGAATGTTTCCTATTTGCATATCCTAGCTTCTGGAGGTGAAAATAGTGCCCCCTAACCTAGTGAGGTTTAATTGAAATGCATTCCAGGTGACGACCTCATGAAGCTGGTTGAGAGAATGCCAAGAGTGTGCAAAGCTGTCATCAAGGTAAAGGGTGGATACTTTGAAGAATCTCAAATATAAAATTATTCCATATGTTATTTCATAGTGTTGATGTCTTCACTATTATTCTACAATGTAGAAAATAGTAAAAAACAAAGAAAAACCTTTGAATGAGTAGTTGTGACCAAACCTTTGACAGGTACTGTAGCTAAGTGTCAGGACCCGGTGTGAGAAAGAGTCACTTAGCAAACTGAGCCACTAATAGTCGGCAGAACCCAGCAGTACTTGAGACAGTGTTTTAATAAAGTAAAAAGGAAAGTACTTCATGCAAAAATATAAATCCACAACGTCAAAAGTAATTCCAAGAGAAAAAGGTAATCCTCCAACTGAAAAGGTAAATCCACAAGGTGGTAG
The DNA here is from genome assembly GCF_021184085.1 of Oncorhynchus gorbuscha. Taxonomy (NCBI): domain Eukaryota; kingdom Metazoa; phylum Chordata; class Actinopteri; order Salmoniformes; family Salmonidae; genus Oncorhynchus; species Oncorhynchus gorbuscha. Next base: position 38,543,965 of record NC_060189.1, on the reverse strand, counting down.
GTACAGCAGGAAAAAAGCCTCAAAAGATAATCAAAAATAAATAAACGAGAACAAAAACAAAGTACCACAAGAGAGTCCAACTGGAGTAACAAATGTTCACAGCATCACTGGGGCTGGGTGCTAAACATTCAAACACAGAGCAAAGATCTGAGGAAAACTAAGGGTTTAAATACATTCAAGGGAAACGAGGCACAGGTGCAAATAATAACTGGAAACAAGGGAAAACAAAAGGGTCAAAAAAGCACAATGGGGGCATCTAGTGGCCAAAACTGGAAAAATCCTGGCCAAATCCTGACACTAAGTAAATGGAAGAATACTCTTACTCTTAAGAGCCTTTGGTTGTGCATAGTGTAGTCGTTTGCGTTGCCAGGGAACAGCATCCTCTTCGAAGAAGTAGGAGGTGAAGGCCTCCGGCACATGGATTGCCTCTCTTGCTGCGTTGTTGACCGCCCTCCTTGAAACATCCTGCAGAGCAGCAGACTTCTCCTATGGCACACAGCGGCGAGCTGCAGATCCCCGCCTGGTCCTCGTGTCCATCCTCATGAAGTTATACAGAACACAGGTAGCCTTCACACGCCTGAATTCCCCAGAGGGAGTCCCAGATGGTCTTGGTCACCCCAACCTTGCAGTGCCCTACACAGTAACGGAAGGCAATCATTTTGAAGGAATTTCCAGTTACAAGGTATCTGTAGGAATATGGAAGACAATGTATTTATTAGACTTTTACATCACCAGGTCATTGTGGATTACTAAAGTATATTATCCCTTATAACGAATCATGATAACATTGGATTGATAGAGGCATGTGCACAGACATGTGCATGTGTAACGTGACAATGGCAGGATCATGTCAAGGATAGCATCACACATGAATACATAAATAACACTTGAAGCTTGATGATGAGTTAAGGCAAAAACAAAACTGTGCACCTCTGAGTCCCCAGGACTGAGAACCACTGCGCTCCATTGGGACCTCTTCATCTGCAGACAGGCTTTCACAGCTCTCTGTGTCTGAGGACAGAAAACATCACAGGAAACAGACTTCATTATACTTAAATAATACAGCACTGAATATTATGTTACTTTTATCTCCATCCTCATTTCTATGTGCTGGAACTACACAAGTACCTGCCCTATACTCTCTCACTTTGACAGTTGGGGCTGCTATCCTTTCACCCTCCTCAATAGCTGTTAGCTAGCTACCTACAAATGCATTTAGAGTTAGTTTTTTACAATGATAACTACATCAAGATAGCTAGCTAATATGAAGTTAGGTAGATGGTGACATTTAATTCACTTACTGTAGCTAACTATACTTAGCTAGCGAGCTACGTTAGCAGCTCATTTGAGTTAGCCTGTAGCACTGTAGTAAATGCATGAAATGGAGAATGGATTAAACTATTCACCCATTTAATAACCAGAACTTCATACACACTTGCTGTGCTGAATTATTGACGCACAATCTAACGTGCTGCTGCTATATGCTGCCAGCACACCCACAAGCGAGCCACTCTGGGCGGCTGGAGCAGCAAGCTGCAATTTACCACGTACTAATGTACACGTACGGTTAGGCTATTGATTATAGGATTATATATATAATAATAATAATAATATATGCCATTTAGCAGACGCTTTTATCCAAAGCGACTTACAGTCATGTTGCATACATTCTACGGCTGGTCCCGGGATGATTATAAGCGCCATTAAACTGAGCTACAGTTTGTTTCCTCTGTCCTCAATTTTCTTAGACAATTAGGTTAAGGCAAGGGCTGTTTCCTTGTCTCTGCTGCTGCCTCTGCCGCATTGTTCTCAATCCCAATATGGTGGTTCATTTTGCTATTATACACATAGCGACATAGGGAAAGGCACCAATTTTAGGGCACAGTGAAGATTATGTTTCAGAACCACGGACAGGGACCGTATCCAACGCTGGAGAAAGCACATTTGTTCTAAAATAATATTAGATGTATTAGTGTTGCACCATTATCTTTACATAATATAACCATTTACAATTTCAGTATTACATTTCTTAGTGATGGACTGTGCCATCCCTGTGGCCTCTGCAATGGATTAGTCCACTGAGACAGGCGTGAATAAGACGTGTCTTGTGATAAGGTGTCTTGTGCACCGTGAAAAATAAATTGCCACTGCTCGACTAAAGAAATTTCGGTCGACCAACAGCTTGTCGACCAAACAGTCGACTAAATGGGGTCAGCCCTAATAAGTATTCACACCCCTGAGTCACTACTTTGTAGAAGCACCTTTCGCAGCGATGACAGCTGTGAGTCTTTCTTGGTAAGTCTCTGGTTGGTGATTATTGTTAGACAACCATTTTCAGGTCTTTATTTTCAAGTAGATTTAAGTTAAAACTGTAACTCGACCACTCAGGAACATTCACTGTCTTCTTGGTAAGCATCTCCAGTGTAGATTTGGCCTTGTGTTTTAAATTATTGTCCTGAAGAAATATGAATTAATCTCCCAGTGTGGTGGAAAGCAGACTGAACCAGGTTTTCCTCTAGGATTTTGTCTGCGCTTAGCTCCATTCCGTTTATTTTTTATCCTGAAAAACGTAACGATTACAAACACACCTATAGCATGATGCAGCCACCATTATGCTTGAAAATATGGAGAGTGGTACTCAGTAATGTGTTGTATTGGATTTGACCCAAACATAACACTTTGTGTTCAGGACATAAAGTTAATTACTTCGCCCCATTTTTTTGCAGTATTACTTTACTGCCTTGTTGCAAACAGGATGCATGTTTTGGAATATTTGTATTCTTTACAGGCTTCCTTTTTTAGGTTAGTAATGTGGAGTAACGAAGCTAACATATGGTTATAGTTTGCTTTGTATGTTTCTATGTTTTGGTTGGTCAGGGTGTGAGCTGAGTGGGCATTCTATGTTACATGTCTAGTTTGTCTAGTTCTATGTTTGGCCTGATATGGTTCTCAATCAGAGGCAGGTGTTCGTCATTGTCTCTGATTGGGAACCATATTTAAGTAGCCTGTTTGGTGTTGGGTTTTGTGGTGATTGTCCTTATGTCCTTGTTCTGTCGCTGTGTTACTTTGCACCAGTATTAGGCTGTTTCGGTTTTTGCGTTACGTTTATTTGTATTTGATCGTGTTTACTTTGTCTCATTAAACATGGATCGCAATAGCCACGCCACATTTTGGTCTGACTCTCTTTCACATACAGAAAACCGTTACACATACAGTATAATTTACGTTGACAAGTACATTATATTTTGTTACAGTAGCTGGCTATTAATACAGAATTTCTTCACATTTGAAAAATGTATTTACTTACTTGAATAGGTTCTCCCAATAATGGGCCATCTTCAAGATACTTTCAATGGTAGCTGAGCATAGCCACGTAGACAGGATGAATGGAGGCAAGGAAAAAAGTGTTTGTCACCAGAGAGGTTTAGAACATGTTGTGCAGTTTGACTTGATCAGTGTAATCCACTTTCCGTTATAATAAATGTACATCGCAGTCTGTCGGCCACACTTGATAACTTAAAAACTAGCATAGGTAACAGTTACCTGGTAATGCACATAACATAACAGCTCTCCTTCTACGGGTGTGTGGGGAGAGTTCTTGAAATGTAACACCCAATCATAATCTTGCCAGAGGACTATTCAAACCGTTTTTGCAATACAACATTCTCCAGACCTCCAAGGGAGGCGTGATTTTGGAGGTATGGCAATGCGAGACTAGGGTATGCCTGACATGAGCAAAGACTGGGGTGTTTTTCAGGATAAAAAGAAGCGGGATGGAGCTAAGCACTGGCAAAATCATAGAGGGAAACCTGCTTCAGTCTGCTTTACCTCAGACTCTGGGAGTGGAATTCCCCTTTCAGCAGGACAATAACCTACAACACAAGGTCAAATCTACACTGGAGTTGCTTACCAAGAAGACTGTGAATGTTCCTGAGTGACAGTTTTGACTTACAGTACATCTGCTTGAAAATCTATGGCAAGACTTGAACATTTATGTTTAGCCATGATTACCCAACACTTTGACAGAGCTTGAAGATTTTTGAAAAGAATAATCTTCAAATATTGCACAATCTAGGTGTGAAAAGCTCTTAGGGACTTACCCAAGAAGACTCACGGCTGTAATCACTGCCAAAGCTGAATCTAACATGTATTGACTCAGGGGTGAATGCTTATCTAATCAAGGTATATTCGTGTTTTATTTTTCATACACTTTAGGATTTGTGTAGATTGTTGACAGAAAAAGACAATTGACTACATTTTAAACCCAATTTGTAAGACAATAAAAAGTGAATAAATCCAAGGGGGGCTGAATACTTATGATTGGCACTGCGCAGTATGTCTGAAGATTGAAGTTACTCTATGTGCGTAAATCTACATTTACAATGCCAATTTAATTAATTTAGCAGACACTGTTATCCAGAGAGACATACAGTCAGTGCATTCAACTAAGTTAGTAAAAAACAACCACATATCAGCGTCAGTCCAAGTAGACTTCTTCAAAATAGTGGAATCAGTGCCCGGAAGAAAAACAAAACAAGTGAGTGCAAGAAAGACAAGTATGTTAGGATTAGTCCCAGAGTGATGTAGACTTGTAAAACCAGATGAGTGGACTAGCCAATCAATTGCATCAACTGGTTGTCAAAGTAGGAGGGAGAAGAGAGAATACCTGTCATTCAGTGTCAACACAGATCACACAGAAGTCACTTTACCTCATCAAACGTCAGTAATCTCTTGCTGCCCATAGATTAGTACTGTATCTAAAATACATTATCGACATATGGAAAGAAGGTTCAAAAGCCACATGGGACATATATCTTTTTTGGGAGATTTTAGTTAATGGGAAGAATGTCTGAAAACCTTGGCTTTGGTGCTTTATTTCCAAGCTTTCAAGTGAGTGCTCTTTCATTCTCTCGCTCTTTCAATTCAATTCAATTCAAAAGGCTTTATTGGCATGGGAAACATATGTTTACATTGCCAAAGCACGTGAAATAGATAATAAACAAAAGTGAAATAAACAAGCCTCTCTATCTCTCGCTCTTTCTCTCTGCCTCTCTCCCTCTGCTTATGTAAATTGTTTCCAGTGATCTAATATTCACAGAGGAGAGGGAGACCCAGATGACTGTGTTAGTGCTATATCTTCAAAGTGTAGACTCTGTTGGAGTCCTTTTCCCACCACCGACCCCTAGTGCTCTGGAGTTCTTGGTTCTGTCCTGAATGGCACCCTATACTTTATAAACGGCACTACTTTTGAATGGGCCCTAGTCAAAAGTAGTGCACTATATAGGTAATAGGGGGCTATTTAGGACACAATCCTTTTCATATCCCTGGTTGGTGCTCGGTGCTCTCTACTTTCTCTTCTTTGATTTACTTAACTTTGGTCCCCCCTGCCCCCCTCTGCCCCCCTGGCGAGCATACACCATGGCTCTCAACCTCACTCGTTAGTTCCTCTACAGGGCTTTTTGGTCTTGCCAAAATATATCCCTCCCTGCTGTTTTGAGTTCTTAGAAAGTAGAGCATCTCCAGTTTAGTTTTTGCCCCGTCCTTGCTTTCTTTTTCCCCTGTGTGAGGTAGTCAAGTGTCAAATGTCGGAGAGAAAACACACCAGAATGATGAACTGTTAAAAAGCAGCGGGTGGCTGCAGTGTTTTACGGATCACCTGCTGGGTGGCGGCGAACTGTGGCAGTTCAACATGTAGAATCGTCAGGAAATTGATGGATGATATTCTAGCAGGAGACGATAGCGTGCCCACCTGCTGCTTCTAATAGCTCTGGTGTATTTGCTCTATTATGTGTTTTCCAAGTGTAGCATGTCATCTCTCTCCGTGTACTTTCAGAACTCGGGCATAGAGAAGGCATTTCTGTTTGACGTGGTCAGTAAGATCTACATCGCCACAGACAGCAGTCCGGTGGACATGCAGACCTACGAGCTGTGCTGCGACATGATCGATGTGGTCATAGACATCTCCTGCATCTACGGGTGAGTTGAAAGTTGCGTGGAGGTACTGTGCCGGCAAAAACCAACACATTTCTGTTGTATCCTGAGTATAATGGACCAACAAAGATGTTATTGTCTTGAGTCTCACAGTCACAATCAGACCTTCACACCAGGCAGGGCCCTTCAGTTCTAGTCCTGGGGACCCACAGGCTGTGCAGGGTTTTGTTCCAGCCCAGTTCTGGTAATAAAATTGTCATTTAGCAAACGCTTTGCCCTCAGAACAGAGTATGTGTGAATCCTGTTCTTCATACTCTCTGTGTCTCTGTTCAATTTCACTCCAGCTGAGACACTAATTAGATCCTAATCTGAGTTCCCAGTCTGTTTTAGTAGATAGTTATTCTCTTTCTCTCACACACACACACACACACACACACACACACACACACACACACACACACACACACACACACACACACACACACACACACACACACACACACACACACACACACACACACACACACACACAAATGAAGAAATTATGAGTACAAGCACACCTTCATCTACGTTATTCCTCTCACGAATTGCTGCATTCGCAGTTGAAATTTATATTCTCTAAATCTAGCCTTTATTGATATTGGGGAAAATCAAAAAACATTTACTTTCACTTCAAAGTCGTTTAGCAGACATTCTTATCCAGAGTGACTGAAGGTTAGTGGATTAAATGAAGGCAGTTAAGACAACCACATCACAGTCATTGCAAGTAAAAAACAAACACATATTTGCACTCTGAGTTTATTTACATAGAGAGTTCATATGGTAATGTTGGTGGTGCTAAACACGGAAGGCACACAAGTGTATCCTTTTAAGTTGAGCCCTTTAAGCACGGTGTGGTGCACTCAAGAGTTCGGCTTTGCTTTGCAAACACCTCTCTTATCTTTCCACCTGGCTGCCTGTCAGGGAGCTCTATTGCATCAAAACCTGACAAACACAGCAGGTGATCATCCGTTTTATGTCTCCTCAGTCTTCACCCTAGCCCTGAACACACCCACCCGCGCGCGCACACACACACACACACACACACACACACACACACACACACACACACACACACACACACACACACACACACACACACACACACACACACACACACACACACACACACACACACACACACACACACACACACACACACCTACCTCCTGTCCTGCCCTCCTGTTCTGGCCATCAGGCTGATGGTAGAACCTTCCTCGTATCCATGAGAGGACGGTAGTAAACAAGCCAGCCGTGGTAAGCCATGTGGTAACGTTAGCTCCCTCTGGGTCCGTTGACCCAATATGAACCAGGTCTGATGTGCCTTCGTGGGCTGCTGTGCCCTGGCAGGGAGGCTGCTGCTGGGGCTGTGGATATAGGCCGAGGCCTTACCCAGGGCACGGCAGCTGTAGGTTGGGATGGGATGGAGATATGCCACGCTGTGGTTTAGGAGGGCTGAGCTGGGGAAGGCTGTTGACTGTGTTTACGCTTCAGGGCACAACACTCTAGATGAGATGAGCTCTCACCGTATATAAGTCTGGGAGACTGCACAGACTTTGAGATATTTTCCAAGGGGGAACGTGTGTGTACAGTGACTTCAGAAAGTATTCACACCCCTTGACTTTTTCCACATTTTGTTGTGTTACAGCCTCAGTTATAAATTGTGTCACTGGTTTACACACAATACCCCATAATGTCAAAACAAAACAAAAAACAAATTAATTACAAATTTAAAACTGAAATGTTTTGAGTCAATAAGTATTCAACCCCTTTGTTATGGCAAGCCTAAATATGTTCAGGAGTAAACATTTGCTTATTAACAAGTCACATAATAAGTTGCATGGACTCTGTGTGCAATAATAGTGTTTAACATGATTTTTGAATGACTACCTCACATCTGTACTCCATACATCCAATTGTCTGTAAGGTCCCTTAGTCGAGCAGTGAATTTCAAACACTGATTCAACCACAAAGACCAGGGAGGTTTTCCAATGCCTGGCAAAGAAGGGGACCTATCGGTAGATGGGTAAAAATACAAACAGCAAACATTGAATATCACTTTGGATGGTGTATCAATACATTCAATCACTACAAAGATACATGTGTACTTCCTAACTCACTTGCCCGGAGAGGAAGGAAACCACTCAGGGATTTCAACATGAGGCCAATGGTGACTTTAAAACAGTTACAGAGATTAATGGCTGTGATAGGAGACTGAGGATGGATCAACATTGTATACTGAACAAAAATATAAATGCAACATGCAACAATTTAATTGATTTTACTGAGTTACAGTTCATATGAGGAAATCAGTCAATTGAAATCAATTCATTAGGCCCTAATCTATGGATTTCACATGACTGGGAATACAGTTATGATGCGGTTGGTCATAGATACAATAAAAAAATATAGGCCTCACAATGGGCCTCAGGATCTCATCACCATATTTTGTTTGCATTCAAATTGCCATCAATAAAATGCTCATTAACAGAGATGTAAACAAATGTTGCACATAATATGAGAGAAATAAGCTTTTTGTGCGTGTGGAACATTTCAGGGATCTTTTATTTCAGCTCATGAAACATGGGACCAACGTTGCGTTTATATTTTTGTTTAGTGTTGTTACTCCACAATACTAACCTAAATGACAGAGTGAAAACAAGGAAGCCTGTACAGAATAAAACATATTCCAAAACATGCATCCTGTTTGCAATAAGGCACGAAAGTAAAACTGCAAAAAATGTAAAACTGCAAAAAACTTTGTCCTGAATACAAAGCATTATGTTTGGGGAAAATCTAACACAACACATCACTGACTACCACTCCTCATATTTTCAAGCATTGTAGTGGCTGCATCATGTTATGGGTATGCTTGTCATCGACAAGGACTAGCGGTTTTTGGGATAAAAATAAAAATGGAGCTAAGCACAGGCAAAATCCTAGAGGAAAACCTGGTTCAGTCTGCTTTCCAACAGACACTGGGAGACAAATTCACCTTTCAGCAGGACAAAAACCTAAAATACATGACCAAATATACTGGAGTTACTTGGGCTCCTGAGTGGCGGAGCGGTCTAAGGAACTGCATCTAAGTGCAAGAGGGGTCACTCAGTTTCTGGTTCAAATCCAGGCTGTATCACATCCGGCCGTGATTGGGAGTCCCATAGGGTGGCGGTTTGGCCGGTGTAGGTTGTCATTGTAAATGTGAATTTCTTGTTAACTGACTTGCCTAGTTACATTGAATTTAAATAAAACACTTACCAAGATGACATTGAATGTTCCTAAAGTTGACTTAAATCAGCTTGAAAATCTATGGCAAGACTTGAAAATGGCTGTCTAGCAATGATCAAGAACCAACTTGACAGAAATTGAAGAATTTAAAAAACAATCATGTACATATATTGTAAAATCCAGGTGTGAAAAGCTCACAGCTGTGCATGTATTGACTCAAGTGTGTGAATACTTATGTAAATGAAATATTTCTGTATTTCATTTTCAATACATTTTGAAACATTTCTAAAAACAGTTTGTCCTTTTGAAAAATGTTTTTTTAAATCTATTTTTAATTCAGGCTGTAACGCAACAAAATGTCAAGGGGTATAATTTTTTTCTGAACGCACTTTACATATTCTTGTATGTAGATAATTGTGTGTGAGTGGCCAAGGCATGCAAATTGAGCTCCAATTTAGCTCTTGAGGTTTCATTGGACCAGTTGATTTTACTCTCCTCCAAATACTGGGATTACTCACATGACGTTTGAACATCATTATCATGGATTGCTTCCCAAAAGGCACCCTATTGTAACGTTTTTCTGTATGGGAAAGAGAGTCGGACCAAAATGCGGCGTGTAGATTGCGATCCATGTTTATTCAACTGAAGCAACACAAATCTAAATACAAACACTACAAAACAATAAACGTAACGAAAACCGAAACAGCCTAATACTGGTGCACATACACACAGAACAAGGACATCAAGACACCAAGGACAATCACCCACAAAACCCAACACCAAACAGGCTACCTAAATATGGTTCCCAATCAGAGACAATGATGAACACCTGCCTCTGATTGAGAACCATATCAGGCCAAACATAGAACTAGACAAACTAGACATGCAACATAGAACGCCCACCCAGCTCACACCCTGACCAACCAAAACATAGAAACATACAAAGCAAACCATGGTCAGGGTGTGACAGTAGTACCCCCCCCAAGGTGCGGACTCCGGCCGCAAAACCTGAACCTATAGGGGAGGGTCTGGGTGGGCATCTGTCCGCGGCGGCGGCTCTGGTGCTGGATGTGGCCCCCACTTCACCGTAGTCTTAGTCCCCCACCTTGTCCGCTTCCGTGGCCTCCTCACCATGGCAACTCTTCTCAATGGACAGAGGGGCGGCAGCTCGGGACAGAGGGGTGGCAGCTCGGGACAGAGGGGCGGCAGCTCGGGACAGAGGGGCTCTGGCGGCCCCTGGCTGACTGGCGGCACTGGCGGCTCCTGGCGGCACTGGCGGCCCCTGGCTGACTGGCGGCTCCTGGCAGACGGGCGGCACTGACGGCGCTGGACAGACGGGCGGCACTGGCGGCGCTGGGCAGACGGGCGGCACTGGCGGCGCTGGGCAGACGGGCGGCACTGGTGGTGCTGGGCAGACGGGCGGCACTGGTGGGCATCTGTCCGCGGTGGCGGCTCTGGTGCTGGATGTGGCCCCCACTTCACGGTAGTCTTAGTCCCCCACCTTGTCCGCTTCCGTGGCCTCCTCACCATGGCAACTCTTCTCAATGGACAGAGGGGCGGCAGCTCGGGACAGAGGGGTGGCAGCTCGAGACAGAGGGGCGGCAGCTCGGGACAGGGGGGTGGAAGCTCTGGACAGAGCTCTGGACAGAGGGGCGGCAGCTCGGGACAGAGGGGCGGCAGCTCGGGACAGAGGGGCGGCAGCTCGGGACAGAGGGGCGGCTGCTCGGGACAGAGGGGCGGCTGCTCGGGACAGAGGGGCTCTGGCGGCCCCTGGCTGACTGGCGGCCCTGGCGGCCCCTGGCTGACTGGCGGCTCCTGGCAGACGGGCGGCACTGACGGCGCTGGGCAGACGGGCGGCACTGGCGGCGCTGGGCAGACGGGCGGCACTGGTGGCGCTGGGCAGACGGGCGGCACTGGCGGCGCTGGGCAGACTGGTGGCACTGGGCAGACGGGCGGCTCAGGCGGCGCTGGGCAGACGGGCGGCTCAGGCGGCGCTGGAGAGGAGGAAGGCTCTTGTGAGCGCCGGAGAGGCGGGAGACTCCGGTAGCGCTGGAGAGGAGGGAGCCCCTGTAAGGATGGACCGGAGAGACAGCCTGGTACGGGGGGCTGCCACCGGAGGGCTGGTGCGTGGAGGTGGTGACGGATAGACCGGGCCGTGCAGGCGCACTGGAGCTCTTGAGCACCGAGCCTTCCCAACCTTACCCGGTTGAATGGTCCCGGTCGCCCTGCCAGTGCGGCGAGGTGGAATAGCCCGCACTGGGCTATGCAGGCGAACCGAGGACACCGTGCGCAAGGTTGGTGCCATGTAAGCCGGCCCAAGGTGACGCACTGGAGACCAGATGCGTAGAGCCGGCTTCATGGCACTTGGCTCTTTGCCCACTCTAGCCCGGCCGATACGGAGCTGGAATGTACCGCACCGTGCTATGCACCCGCACTGGGGACACCGTGCGCTTCACAGCATAACACGGTGCCTGCCCGGTCTCTCTCGCCCCCCGGTAACCACAGGAAGTTGGCTCAGGTCTCCTACTTGGCGTACCCATACTGCCTGTGAGCCCCCACCCAAAGACATTTTTGGGGCTGACTCTCAGGCTTCCATCCATGACGCCGCGCTGCATCTTCATACCAGCGCCTATCCGCTTTCGTCGCCTCCAGTTCTTCTTTGGGCGGCGATATTCTCCTGGCTGAGCCCAGGGTCCTTTACCATCCAATTCGTCCTCCCATGTCCATTCTTCCAAGTAGTGCAGCCTCTCCCACTGCTGCTGCTGCTCCTGTTGCTGCTGCCTCTGTTGCTTCTCCTGCTGCTGCTTTTGCTGTTGCCCGTTACCACACCACTTGGTCCTGTTGTGGTGGGTGATTCGGTAACGGTTTTCTGTATGGGAAAGAGAGTCGGACCAAAATGCGGCGTGTAGATTGCGATCCATGTTTATTCAACTGAAGCAACACAAATCTAAATACAAACACTACAAAACAATAAACGTAACGAAAACCGAAACAGCCTAATACTGGTGCACATACACACAGAACAAGGACATCAAGACACCAAGGACAATCACCCACAAAACCCAACACCAAACAGGCTACCCAAATATGGTTCCCAATCAGAGACAATGACGAACACCTGCCTCTGAGAACCATATCAGGCCAAACATAGAACTAGACAAACTAGACATGTAACATAGAATGCCCACCCAGCTCACACCCTGACCAACCAAAACATAGAAACATACAAAGCAAACTATGGTCAGGGTGTGACACCTATTCCCTATATAGTGTATATACTATGTAGGGAAAGGGGTGTTATTTGGGATGCAGAACCATGACAAAACGGCTGGGCTATTAACATTATTTAGAGGTTTCAGCAATGTTTTTTTCCCACCTCATTTAGTTAATGACGCACTCCCTTGACCAACATATTGAATGTCTGCTTCTTTTCCTAGTAATTACATTTGACATTTTTGTCATTTATCAGATGCTCTTATCCAGAGAGACTTACAGTCGGTACATTCAACTAGTAAGGGAAAACAACCACATATCACAGTTATTGCAAGTAGGCCCTTCTTTGAAAGGGTCTTTCTTGATTGAGGTTATCCTTTTTTTATTTTCACAAATTATGACTCCATGTGAAAATGTTCATGTTTTTTGCCTTGTTTTCCTCCCCAGTGAGAAACTATTCTTGGTTTGCAGACCTTATGTCAATGCATCCCCCCCCCCCAAAGCTCCTGAAAGCATGGGATTAGATTTGAGCTTTTATTCATTTTGATAAATACCATTTGATCCGGCATCTGTTACATAGCACAGCTTTTTATCGTATGTACTAGATGGTGTTGGCAGAGGGGACACAGGTACACATGTACTTTCTCATTTTAATGCATGGCGGGAATATACAGTAGATTATTTGTGTCCGTGTATTTAACTCAGGGTTTGTGCTCGGTTTAATATGGATGTTTGCCGGTGTGTGGGAGAACACATAAATCAAGATGGATGCCTTAACTGTTCTACTTGTTTTTAATTGATTGTTATCACTGATTATGCAGATGGTGGCTGTTGTGAAGGTTTTACTGGCAATGATTTTCCTATGTGGTTGCACTTATTGTTAGTTTGCCATGGATAAGATCTGTTAAATGAGCTAAACGAGTTTAGCCATACATATGTTGCCTTCATTCCTAAAAATATTTATTTAAAAACAGTGTGGGGGGGCTAGAGTACATGGCCTTATTGCTTGTTGTTTTGTTAACAAAGAGAGAGATAAGACACCCTCACTCAAATCCATCATCATCTCTCCAAACTAACAAGAATAACCCAGTTTCAGAAGTTAGAGCACTTTTAAAGAGTATCTCTTATTGTATGATTTTACATGATACTACAGTGAGTCTATGAGAATGAACAGTTCCTAAAGAGAACAGAGACGAGAACTTGGGAAAAGGAATGGGAAATAGGCTTTATTTCGAACAGAATCCCCAAATAATGTAAAGGGTATTCAACTCTGACCCTGCGAGGTCCGGAGCTTGCTGGTTTTCTGTTCTACCTGTTGATTAATTGCACCCAACTGGTGTTCCAGGTCTAAGTTGCTCTCTGATTTAGAGGGAAAGAATGAAAAAAAGCAGTGGAACTGACTTCCAGTTCCAGAGTTGAATATGAGGGGTCTATTGAATATTCATTGAATTGAGCTTCTCCTTCAGTTCCTTGGCCGACAATGTAAAAGCACAAACAAAATACATTATTAAACCAACAACAGCAGGGTTTCCTTTATCTCTGTATTCATTTTAATCTCCGTACTGGTATTCTTAAGTTTAGGATGTGCATATCACCCTCCTTTTCTTCTTTGAATGAATTTTAGCCTACATCTCGCTATCTCAACCTTTTGTTCTCTTCTCGCTCCCACCCCCTCGTTCTCATCCCTCTCTACCAGGCTAACATGTGCCGAAGGAGGCACACCCTATATCACTTTCTCTTCCTTGGTTCTCGTCCCTCTCTCATCCCTGGTTCTCTTCCCTCTCTCATCCCTCGCTCTCTTCCCTCTCTCATACCCTTGTTCGTATCCCTCTCTCTCCCAGGCTGACGGAGGAAGAGGCAGGTCAGCCCTATGATAAAGAGTCCATGGCCATCATCCACCTGAACAACACCACCGTCATGTACCTGAAGGAGGTCACCAAGTTCCTGGCTCTGGTCTGCTTCCTCCGAGAGGAGAGCTTTGAGAGGAAAGGTAACAGAGAGTTAGGGAGGAGAGCTTTGAGAGAAAAGGTGAGAGTTAGTTAGTGAGGAGTGCTTCGGGAAGAAAGTTGAGAGAGTTAGGGAGGAAAGGTGAGAGAGTGTTAGAGAGGAGAGCTTCGAGAGGAAAGGTGAAAGAGTTAGGGAAGAGAGCTTTGAGAAGAAATGTGAGAGTTAGGGAATAGAGAGTCTCGAGAGAAAAGGTGAGAGAGTTAGGGAGGAGAGCTTTGAGAAGAAAGGTAAGAAAGGTGAGCGAGAGTCAGTCTCTATCCCAAATGGAACCCTAATTCCCCTTAAAGTGCACTGCTTTTGACCAGGGCCCAAACTGGTCCAAGAAGAACTCCTAGCCTTATAGGAGAATGTGCTGTGACTATATAGGGATAAATTCTAACAAAGTTTTATGTTTACATACCTAGTTTTTAGATGTGTCGTTGGCACTACAAAATATTTTCCAGGAAATGTCACACGTATCTCCTGTTAACACCAATGCATGATTTATTCAAAAATCAGACTTACATCAATGCATGATTTATGCCAAGGTCCGAGTTAGCAAAGCTACATGCGCATATTCAGATATCACGACGACCAAACATGACATGAATCCACAAGTGCAGTACTGAATACCTGCTGATACTAGACCACCTGCTACTCTAAACAGCATGCTTCCAAAGGCTAACGACTAACCAGGATTGAAATATTTATAATCCAACCGCTGCTAGCGTGTTGTGTGATCTGTGATGAGCACAGTGATATGTGTTAATTGACAGATGGCATAACACAATTAATATGATGACAATGTAAAGCAAAAAGCTGTATTGTCCAGAGACTAAATACAGTATCCCTTCTTACGCTCAATTAACAGATGAAAACATAATAAGTCATTTATATAAATTGCAATGGAAAGCCCATTAATCCATAGACACTTCTCTCTCTTTCTCTCCTCTATCTCTCTCTCTCTCTCTCTCTCTATCTCTTAAAGAGAAGAGTGTGGTTACCTTAGCACCGATGATCAAAGGCTCTCATCTTCCTTTTAACTTGTGAACTTGTCAATTCCTCCCGGCTTGTAAGATTGAGCCTTGGCTGTCTGCGGCAGCTAAGAGATTGGACGACAGATGACACACCACTTGTTATAATAGGCATTCATAAGAGTGTTCTCTTTGTACAGTACATGGGAAGGCATGGCACCCAAACTACGGGAACAGTCGTTTTCAAGTTGTATTTATTAGACACAGCGAAGTCAGTGCAGGGTTGTGTATTTCCTGTTTTTTATTGTGTGTATTTTTATTCAACAGTATGGTCTGACTTTTTTAAAATGTGTTACATTTGAACATTTCCATCGGCATTGATAAGTCTTTCCCCCTATCATATTTGTCAGCAGAACAAAAGCATGGAAGCTTCTTACATCTGGTAAACTGTTTGTCAACGAGTCACAAAATACCCTCTTTTCCCCAATATAACAATAGGCCAACAATGATAAGGTTACATGAATTACCTCATTATTATGTAGAATGTATTCGTTAACTTTAGTGGTTTTTACAACAGGTCATATCATACAGGTGATATTATTCACGGTCGCATCATGCATTGTTTTCACCTGCGGTTTCAAGTACTTTTACCCTCCAAAACTTTGGAAGAATGGGGGTAAAAGTTGTCTTCAAGGCATGTATGAGCCCATAGCATCTGTATTCTATTCCCTTGAATTGTAAAATAATATTTCAGTCTTTATTAGCGTTTTGACACTTTCAACTCTTTAGACAAATACCACTCAACAATTGTATATTTAGCTTGTCTTCAAATTCAGTGATATAAAATAACAACATCTCATGTAAAGAGCATTGCTCCAAACTTGCATATTTGACTATCTAAATAATTAGAGATGGCTAGGCTTTGATAATTTGACAGATACATTAAACATGTATTACCTAACTTTAAGCTAACAAGCTAATGAGACAGAAGAGATTTAAGTACATCATTTTGTATTTCTTGCAATTGCAATTATTATCTGATTCACAATGTAGGATATTTCCGCTCATAATTGATATTGTGAGAGCGAGATGAATTTGTCATTTTAACATTCTAATTGCTATGGTAACTCTGCTCGTCCTGTCTGACTACTGATCTCATCCTATCTTGTCTTTATCCCACAGGACTAATTGACTACAACTTTCACTGTTTTAAGAATGCTATTCAGGAGGTGTTTGATGTACGAGTGAAGGTGCAGAAAAACAGAAAGCTACTCAGCCAGAGGAGGTGGAGCAAACAGGCCTCAATTGAGTCCTCAGCAGCCACCACTGAACGCCGCCCCATTGGTGGCATCACATGTCAATCAACCATCTTTAAATCAACATAAAATAAAGAGGAGGTGATATATGAAGGGCTGTATGGCCCCAAACACACTCAGGTTGTGCAACTGCTGTACAACACATTTGGCACAACGTTTGTGATACAACAGAGAGTTTTTTTTAAACACAATAGTAAACATTTTTGTGCAAGTGCAGGTCTTCACGACTGTTCAACAATCACAAATGGTTGCATTTCAACCATACAAACCAGCAGATATAGGATCTTAATTTGATCACTATCTTTTGTTGCTGAGAACATGATAATTCACATTTCCTGTTACAGAAAGATTACTTTCCTGCTGTAGCAAACTGCCTCAAATTAAGATCTTACATCTGTATAACTTGGGCCAGAAGTTTTTGTCTAATCATACAAGACCTGACCCGGAAATATATATATATAATTACCACATTTGTTACAGTTGACCTGTATGTTGAGTGTCAGCCCATAGTAGGGCATGCTGAAGTTGTAGCCTTGTGTAGGTCTACAATCTTGTCCCTGACATCCTTGGAGAGCTCTTTGGTCTTGGCCATAGTGGAGAGTTTGGAATCTGATTGATTGATTGCTTCTGTGGACAGGTGTCTTTTATATAGGTAACAAACTGAGATTAGTAGCACTCCCTTTAAGAGTGTGTATATACAAAAGTATGTGGAAACCCCTTCAAATTGGTGGATTCAGCTATTTCAGCCACACCCATTGCTGTCAGGTGTATAAAATCAAGCACACTGCCATGCGATCTCTATAGGCAAACATCGGCAGTAGATTGGCCTTACTGAAGCGCACATAGACTTTCAACGTGGCACCGTCATAGGATGCCACCTTTCCAACAAGTCAGTTCATCAAATTTCTGCCCAGCTAGAGTCTATCCCGGTTAACTGTAAGTGCTGTTATTGTGAAGTGGAAACGTCTAGGAGCAACAATGGCTCAGCTGCGAAGTGGCAGGCCACACAAGTTCACAGAACAGGACCGCCGAGTGCTGAAGCGCGTAGCGCGTAAAAGTAATCCGTCCTCAGTTGCAACACTCACTGCCAAGTTCCAAACTGCCTCTGGAAGCAACATCGGCACAAAAACTGTTCGTCCGGAGCTTCATGAAATGGGTTTCCATGGCCGAGCAGCCATAAACAAGCCTAAGATCACCATGCGCAATGCCAAGCGTCGGCTGGTGTGGTGTAAAACTCACTGCCATTGGACTCTGGAACAGTGGAAACGCGTTCTCTGGAGTGATGAATCATGCTTCTCTGTCTGGCAGTCCGAAATATTAATTTGGGTTTGGCGGATGGCAGGCGAACACTACCTGTCCAAATACATATTGCCAACTGTAAAGTTTGGTGGAGGAGGAATAATGGGCTGGGGCTGTTTTTCATGGTTCAGGCTAGGCCCCTTAGTTCCAGAAATCTTACCGCTACAGCATGCAATTACATTCTAGACGATTATGTGCTTCCAACTTGATTACAACAGTTTGGGGAAGGCCCTTTCCTGTTTCAGTATGACAATGCCCCCATTCACAAAGCGAGGTCCATACACAAATAGTTTGACAAGATCAGTGTGTAAGAAATTGACTGGCCTCCACAGAGCCCCGACCTCAACCCTATTGAACACCTTTGGGATGAATTGGAGCACTGACTGCGAGCAAGGCATAATCACCCAACATTAGTGCCTGAGCTAACTAATGTTCTTGTGGCTGAATGGAAGCCCCCGCAGCAATGTTCCAACATCTATTGGAAAGCCATCCCAGAAGAGTGGAGACTGTTATAGCAGCAAAGGGGGGACTAAACTCCATATTAATGCCCATGAGTTTGGAATGAGATGTTCGACGAGCGGTTGTCCACATACTTTTGCCTGTTGCAATGGAACCAATAGAAAAGTTAAGTTGTGCAAACCCTGCCCACCTGGCACCATGCAGACTAAAGGAAACTCTCAAAGTATTTGAAAAATGTCAAATAATATTTGAACTCAGGTCTGAAAGATAGAGAAGAGAAAGAAGAGTCTCAGAATGTCAGCTAACTGAATGTCAATAACTTTGTTTTTAAAAGGTGCTTTATTACGTTTTTCAGGCACAGTGCAAAGGCAAGATCAAAGATAGCAATAAGGGTTGTTCAATATAACTATGTACCTGTCCTTATAGCTATGTTTATCACCTGTAATGTTAACTGTACATCACAATTAACTGTAACACTCCCATTCAAATAGTATGACACGATAACTTTATTGTAAAATATATATGGAAATACATTTTGTAAGGTCAGCATACAAAATACACAAATCAATACTCTATACAACAGCAGAGTGCTATTCAAAAATGCTGTCTTGCATTATGTATGTATTATTATAGTGTATTGATTTTGTTTAGCCAATGCAAACTTATCTCCTTCCATGCTTTATACAAGATAACATATGTCAATTCTAGGAACACCAAATCTAAATGTGCTAGCAATTACAATCGACAGTTTGAATCACAATTGTGGTGTCTCAAAGTTGTTTAATCACGGCATCAATAATACTATTTTAGCAATGCTAGAACGTTCTACTAACACCTTGTTGACTTTGACAAGCAATTTGCTCTTGAAGCCTGTCTGCTTTCAAAAACCAATTATTTTGACCCATACTTGTATTACTTTACTACTTTACTGAACCATTTAATTTATTTTAAAGTTCTATTTATTTATTTTGTTCATCAATAAAATAAGATTTGTTTACGTTGATGTATCTCATTGTCACCTTAATCACAACCCATTAGGAAAAAATGGATGCATTCACAACATATTTCCACATCATGAGTGTGTGAGTGTTTTTTTTGTTGTTGCCTGTTTTCATCTGTTAGAACAAGCATTCTGTCATCATTATGACTGCACCATTAGGTCACTAGGGCATTACGCAATTTCATGGTTGCACAGAACACACACACATTGTCTCACCACCCACTTGGAGCCCTATGGGAACACATACCACGCTAACCCCACAGGAGATACCTGTACACTGAGGAGGCTGTGTGCGTGTTTCTGTCTGGGTGTGTCGAGAGGTCAAACATGGATTGCGCAGCAGCTGCTCTTTGCTGGACAGCCACAGTGTGTTATCGTCTGCACTACAATTGTGTTATGTAAGACAATTTGATGTTTCAAATTATAATCATCCACGCAGCACAGGGCCAAAATCCTCCATTCGGCTAGAGCACAACCCAGCTGTGACCTTCGGATATTTCCTGTTACTTACTCACTCACGCGCCACTCATTGTTACAAACATAGGAGACGAGAGAGACAAACACAGCCACGTGATCGAGCCTAAATAATAAACACGCAAATGTTAAATATCTCGGGGTTGCGTCCCAAATGGAACACTCTTCTCTAGGTCCTGGTCAAACGTAGTGCACTATAAAGGGCCCCATCACCCGTAAGGAGCCTCAGACGTGTTCGATGATGTGGGTGGGCTGGCCTCATGCCTGTCAGTCAGTAGAGGACTGTTTGAAGAGCGGCCCTGAAGTCTCTTACATAGTTGGACAGCGATTGCCAGACAAGCAGAGGCAGAAGGGTGGACTGTGTCTATGTGTGTAGAGATTTTGCTTTGTATCCTGCTGCTGGTTAGGAGGTGTGTGTGTGTTGTATGTCAGAGACTGTCAGTGTAGTTAGGCTGTTCCTAAGGCCTAACACACACACCGTGGGGAGTTCTGCCGGGGTTCTAACTCTGAACCGACTGTGGGAGAGAGAGTGAGAGGGAAAGAGTAAACTGTTTACAGCAGGGCTCTCCAACTCTGCTGATGGAGAGCTACCCTCCGATAGGTTTACACTCCAACCCCAGTTGTAACTAACTTGATTCAGCTTGTCAATCAGGTAATTATTAGTATCAAGTGTGCAAGATTAGAGTTCGGGTAAAAACTACAGGATGGTAGTGCTCCGGGAACAGAGTTGGAGAGCCCTGGTGTACAGTATATTCATAGCATGTTTGCCTCCTATTATTCATGATGGGAAGGAAATGGTGGATTGGTGCAAACAGATGCATTATGCTGTGCACATCTGATTTATTGTATCAATACAGGGGTAAAATTGTGCTGTGCATAAGAAAACAAAGTCATGCATGTACAGTATACTTTGCATATGTGGCTTATTGATATACGGCAATATAATTGCTAACAATGTATGTGTCCCAAACAGCATCATATCCACTATATAGTGCTATGCACCATTTGTTGGATTTAACCTTTTATTTAGTTTAGTACTGTGTAGTGATATACAGTACCAGTCAAATGTTTTTATTTATTTGTACTATTTTCTACATTGTAGAATAATAGTGAAGACATAACAACTATGAAATAGCACATGGAATCATGTAGTAACCAAAAAAGTGTTAAACTAATCTAAATACATTTTAGATTCTTCAAAGTAGCCGCCCTTTGCCTTGATTGACATCATTGCACACTCTTGGCATTCTCTCAACCAGCTTCACCTGGAATGCTTTTCCAACAGTCTTGAAGGAGTTCCCACATATGCTGAGCACTTGTTGGCTGCTTTTCCTTCACTCTGTGGTCCAACTCATCCCAAGCTATCTCAATTGGGTTGAGGTAGGGTGATTGTGGAGGCCAGGTCATCTGATGCAGCACTCCATCACGCTCAACCTGGAGGTGTGTTGGGTCATGTTGCAAAAAAAGGTTGTTCCACCAAGCGCAAACCAGATGGGATGGTTTATTGTTGCAGAATTCTGTGGTAGTCATGCTGGTTAAGTGTGCCTTGAATTCTAAATAAATCACCAACAGTGTCACCAGTAAGGCTCCCCCACACCATCTCACCTCCTCCTCCATGATTCACGGTGGGAACCACACATGTGGAGATCATCTGTTCACCCACTCTGCATCTCACAAGGACACGGTGGTTGGAACCAAAAATCTCAAATTTGGACTCATCAGACCTAAGGGTAGATTTCCACCGGTCTAATGTACATTGCTTGTGTTTCTTGGGCCAAGCAAGTCTCTTCTTGTTATTGGTGTCCTTTAGTAGTGGTTTCTTTGCAGCAATTCAACCATGAAGGCCTGATTCACACAGTCCCCTCTGAACATTTGATGTTGAGATGTGTCTGTTACTTGAATTCTGTGAAGCATTTATTTGGGCTGCAATCTGAGGTGCAGTTAACTCTGCTGCAGAGGATAAGTTCATTAGAGATAACTCTGGATATTCCTTTCCTGTGGCGGTCCTCATGAGAGCCAGTATCAACAGCTTCATGATGACTTCAATAGAAATCTCTATTCTGATCACACAAGATCCCCTGGCCTGGCACATTTACAGCAATGCACACCATCTTAACACGAATTAAACAACCATGTCACTAGCCTGGCGCAGCGGTTGAGGTGTCACCACAGACCAGGTTCGATTCCTGGCTGTGTCATAACCGGGAGTCCCATAAGGGGTGCACAATTGGCCCAGCGTTGTCTGGGTTTGGGGAGGTTTTGACTGGGGGAGGGGCTTTACTTGGCTCATCTCGCTCTAGCAACTCCTTGTGGCGGCCGGGCGCCTGCAGGCTGACTTTGCTCGACACATTGGTGCAGTTGGCTTCTGGGATAAGCAGGTGTGTGTTAAGGAGTGCGGTTTGCTTGGTTATGTTTATACGTTTTATGACTCGACCTTCGCCCCTGCAGCAATGAGACAATATCATAATTGGATATCACGAAATTGTGGAGAAAAAGGGGGGTAAAATACAACAACAACAAAAATGTAGGCTGTGCCAAAAGGCACCCTATATAGTGCACTACTTTTGACCAGAGCCCTGTTCCATTCGGGACACTTTACACACCAATTCATGAGATGAAGTCATTGATAGTTAAAATAGATCAACAGCTGTTTCCAGTGGTAGAAAACATGCTACATGTGCCAAAGCTCAGGATTAACACGTTCTACTTGTTACCACACGTGATACTATAAACATGTGTCAACTGAATGGGTTAATGGGTTTTTTCCTTTGGCAGAGAGAAAGAGAACATGGAAAGTAATCAATCTGACTAACAGATCGTCAGATCATGAAACTTTACTTTTGTACAGCTAACTTAAAGTAAACTATTAGAAGAGGTCATCAGAAGAGACTTGGAATTGTACTTACATTTCATATTCTGGTCAGATTCAGGGCTTTGTGGTTCCGTTGTGGGGTAGCAACTAGCTGATAAAATCTACGATATGTTTGCACCAGTGGAGACATCAAATGGAATTGCATCAAACACCTGGAAACCATGTGTTTGATGTATTTGATACCATTCCACTGATTCTGCTCCAGTCATTACCACAAGCACATTTTCCCCAATTATGGTGCCACCAACCTCCTGTGGTTTACACAAAGAGGAGATATTGATTGCCGACAGTTCAGCCTTCTATTGCAGTAAAGGGCTCTGGTCAACAGTGTTTTGGGAATTCAGCCAACAAGCTGTCCCTGACTAAAGTTTGGCTTAGGTGAAATAGTGTCCTCTGTCTTGAACAAATCTTCAGCAAGGTGCCAAAGCCGAAAAGTTTTACTTCAGACACCCACTCTTGCCTAGTGGTTAGAGCGTTGGGCTTGTAACCGAAAGGTTGCTGGATCGAATTCCTGCGCTGACAAGGTCGTTCAGCCCCTGAACAAGGCAGTTAACCCACTGTTCCCTGGTAGGCTGTCATTGTAAATAAGAATTTGTTCTTAACTGACTTGCCTAGTTAAATAACAATTCTGTCAGTCAACAGGATAAGAAAGCTTCATGAACTATGCATGAGTATAATCTCCAGATAGCCTATTAGATACACAAATCTTATAGCCTCAAGGCTGTCACCTCTTCTGACCAGGGTTGGATAAGTTACTTTTGAAATGTAATCCATTACATTTAATAGTTAGGTCGCTGTGCCAAGAGGCACCCTATTCCCTATATAGTGCACCACCTTTGACCAGAGCCCTATGCCATTCGTGACGCACGACACACCAGTTCATGTGATGAAGTCATTGATAGTTAAAATAGAACAGCTGTTTCCAGTGGTAGAAAACATGCTACATGTCCCAAAGCTCAGGATTAACACACATTCTATTTGTTACCACACATGTGATACTTTAAAAATGCTTCAACTGAATGGGTTAATGTGTTTTTTCCTTTGGCAGAGAGAGAGAGAACATGGAATGTAATCAATCTGACTAACACTATCGTCAGATCGTGAACATGTACTTTTGGACACCAAGTAATAATAAAGTTAACTTAAAGTAAACTATAAGAGGAGGTCATCAGAAGAGACTTGGAATTGTACTTACGTTTCATATTCTGGTCAGATTCAGAAGGCTTTGTGGTTCCGTTGTGGGGTTGCAACTAGCTGATAACATCTATGATTATGCACCAGTTTGATGCACCAGTGGAGGCATCAAATGGAATGGCATCAAACACCTGGAAACCATGTGTTTGATGCCATTCCACTGACTCCGCTCCAGTCATTACAACGGGCCCATTCTCCCCAATTAAGGTGCCACCAACCTCCTGTGGTTTGCACAAAGAGGAGATATTGATAATCGACAGCTGAGCCTCCTACTGCAGTAAAGGGCTCTGGTTAACAGTGTTTTGGGTATTCAGCCAACAATCTGTCCCTGGGTAGAGATTGGCTTAGATGAAATAGTGTCCTCTGTCTTGAAGAAATCTTCAGCAAGGTGCCAAAGCCAAAAACCTTTACTTTTGCCTAGTGGTTAGAGCGTCGGGCAAGTAACCGAAAGGTTGCTGGATCGAATTCCTGAGCTGACAAGGTAAAAATCTGTCGTTCTGCCCCTGATCAAGGCAGTTAACCCACTGTTCCCTGGTAGCCCGTCATTGTAAATAAGAATTTGTTCTTAACTGACTTGCCTAGTTAAATCAAATAAAAATAAAATATTAAATACACACGTCTTATAGCGTCAAGGCCTTCTGACCAGAGTTGGGTAGGTTACTGTCTAAATGTAACCTGTTACAGTTAACAGTTAGCTGTCCAAAATTGTAATCAGTAATGTAACTTTTGAATTACCCAAACTCAGTAACGCAATCTGATTACTTTCAGTTACTTTTGGATTACTTTCCCCTTAATGTGATGCTCCAGAACTTTTGTATAATTTCAGCAGCTATTTTTGAAAGTGGTGCTCAGATCAGTTTCTGCGATGTTACCAACCATCATATCAAAGTAAACTTGGAGTCACGCAATGATATGTTGTGTGGTCCTCTCAGTAAGACTTGGGGAAATCATGCAGTTTATTATGTTGGGGTCACATGTTATCGGAAGTTCTTAATTCTGACTGGAACGTTTCACTTGAACAACCACCCCCCAAATTGGAATGACAAAATGTTGTACCCCTTGTTACCTAGTTGTGACGTTTCACCACTGACCTTTTATCTTTTCAACATAGTGTATGTTAAGCAAGCCAGCTAACTTTATCATAAATCTTATTGGTTGAAGAATTGCACAAGAATGAAATAAAGTTTGATTTTCGACATCACAATAAGGAAATAAGAATATCCGACGAGCACGTAAACGCAAAAATAAATTATGATGAACTTCAAAGGGTGGGGAAAGTGGACGGTAAATGATCTTGATGCTCTATTCCAATAAAGATCAAGGGTCTTATTCTGGTGACAAGATGATTGATGCTTGGCTGCCGTTTGACAAATAAAAATGACCTCGCTCTTTTGTCCATAATAATTTCATCATGTAGGTATGCTATACACGAGAGCTGTTGGCTAGAGCGCACGTGCCAATACATTGTGGGCACTTTCAATATGCAATAGTTTTGGTGACAAAACCATCAGTAGAGTTGTAAATGCGATGGAAACCCATTTAACTTTAATTTAATATTCAGCACATGGAAATTTAACGCAAAAGTATTTTTTATGTGCACTACATCATCACGCACAGCCTTTTATCCGCAACAGGTCAATTTGATCGAAACACATCTGTTGTGGGAAAATTGTTTTATGCAAATTTTTGAATATCACCAATTGGATAGAAATCTAGCTAGAGAGAAAGATGTCATAATATTATTTTTCTGAATTTAAAAGTAATCCAAAAAAGTTATCATCTAGTTTTTTTTAAAGTATCTGTAATCTGATTACAGTTTTGTTTTTAAATTGTGAACAGATTACATGTAACTGATTTCATGTGCTTTTTCATTACTCCCCAACCATGCTTCTGACAGACAAATACTACTACTACTACACACACACAAACACACACATGCACACAGACACACATACAATACAAATCCATTATAACCCAGTGAGTGTGTTGCCTATTGAATGATTGGGACAGAACATTGAGTGTTTCTGAAGAAATATGTCTAAGTATACAGGAATGAAAATGGATCCAATTATAATCATAATTTCTTCACAGAGGCAGATATTGAATTTCACACATCTCCCTTAAAGCTGAACACAAATGCAGATTTCCTGGAATTGCAGAGGCCAATTCAAACCAAACATATTGTTTTCTCAAGGGGACCCTTGGAAATACTCATAAAGAAGCCCCCATCACAGATATATTGAGTTCTTTAGGGAAAATAATACCATACTACAAAATATATATATATTGGCAAGGATACCCTTAAAAATACTTGGAAATGTCCCAGTTGGAGAAAGATAGAGAACTGCCAGGAGAATAACTGTACATGGAAAG
The DNA here is from genome assembly GCF_021184085.1 of Oncorhynchus gorbuscha. Lineage (NCBI taxonomy): Eukaryota > Metazoa > Chordata > Actinopteri > Salmoniformes > Salmonidae > Oncorhynchus > Oncorhynchus gorbuscha. Next base: position 38,517,607 of record NC_060189.1, on the reverse strand, counting down.
ATTTAGGACACAATGTTCAGAATGTTTCAGGTAGATATAGAAATGCATTAAACATTCAGAGGTTCTCTAGTGTCAATTCAACAAGGTAGAGAATTCCACCTGTAAGTGTTCTATGACTAGCCTGGATGCCAGTCTGTTTGATGCTCTCTATACTCCTCGTGGAATTGTCATGTTTGGTGTTACAATGAGTGACAAGGAGTTGACAAGATAGCAGAAACAGATCTGTGACCAGGCTATTCTGACAATGACACCATTCCATTTTCTCTGTAATATGCTGAATACTAAGCCCTGCTGAGTCTGGTGCCCTGTGCCCTGGCAAAGAGCCTATCCAGTTGTAGTGTCTGTTGAAGCAACACTGATAGCCCTGCCCCGGCCGGGAGAGAAGCAATTTACTATCACGTATACTCCCTCTCCGGCCTCTAGGTTGTTGTTGATTATCCCGCACACCTGTCACCATCGTCAAGAGCACCAGCGCCTCATGACACTCACCTGGACTCCATCACCTCCTTGATTATCTTCCCGATATGTGTCGTTCCCCTTGGTTCTTTCCTCAGGTGTTATTGACTCTGTTTCATGTCGGTGCGTTGTTTGTGTTTCGTGTTTTGTTTATTTATTAAATTACTCACTCACTCCCTGTACTTGCTTCCCGACTCTCAGCGCACTCGTTACATTTACCTTCAAATCACAGCCAGATAACAAGACCAAAGTTTGACTATTGCCAAAACTTCCTTGGAAATAATGCCAGCACTTTAGGGGGGATCACTAGTTAGTGGCTGGCATGTTCTATTATGTCATTGTTGTTTACTCACAGTCATTGTTAGGACCAGTCCTGTAGCTCCCAAATGGCACCCTATTCCCTACATAATACAACAATTTTGATCAGAGCCCTATGGGCCCAGGTCAAAAGTAGTGCACTGCATTCTCTGTAGCTTTCTGGGGTTTGAAAACATTCAGTCACACTGGGGGGACCTGTGTGTGTGTGTGTGTGTGTGTGTGTGTGTGTGTGTGTGTGTGTGTGTGTGTGTGTGTGTGTGTGTGTGTGTGTGTGTGTGTGCGTGTGTGCGTGCGTGCGTGTGTGATGCACCAAGCTACCCCTAGCTAAAGGGATCCTGAGTGGTGCAGCGGTGTAAAGGCACTGTTCGAGGCGTCACTACAGACCTGGCTTCAATCCCGGGCTGTGTCACAACTGACCGTGATCGGGAGTCCCATAGGGCTGCACACAATTGTCCCAGCGACGTCCGTGTTAGGGGAGGGTTTGGCCGTCATTGTAAATAATCATTTGTTCTTATTAACTGACTTGCCTAGTTAAAAATTCAATTAAAAAAGTAAAAAAATAAACAGCACAGCCATTACATTTACATTTAAGTCATTTAGCAGACGCTCTTATCCAGAGCGACTTACAAATAGCCATGGGCGGACTAAGTGATGTGGAGACTCCAGACAGGCCATTGTGAGCCCCCCCCTCTTGTGTGTGGACACTTGAGCCATGAACACAACCAGACATTATGTTTTCATCTGATTGTCAAACAAATCACTTCAAAATGTAGGTTACTTTCACACGTTCGTCCAATATAATTCCAGCATCCGAACACTGGCTGAACCTATCTCACCAAAGAAAGCATCCAAGAGAGCGAAACAGCGCACCTCTGTCTTACAACATGTAGCCCATGTATCTAATCCTGTCTGGACAAAAAAGAGTGACATGCCATACTCTTTTTGGCCAGACAGCATCAGATATATGTGCAACACATACAGTTCGAGTCAAAAGTTTGGATACACCTACTCATTAGGGTTTTTCTTTATTTTTACTCTCTTCTACATTGTAGAATAATAGTGAAGACATCAACACTATTAAATAACACATATGGAATCATGTAGTAACCAAAAACGTGTTGAACAAATCTATATATATTTAATATTCTTCAAAGCAGCCACCTTTTGCCTTGATAACAGCTTTGCACACTTTTGGCATTCTCTCAACCAGCTTCCCCTGAAATCCTTTTCCATCGGTCTTGAAGGAGTTCCCACATATGCTGAGCACTTGTTGGCTGCTGTTCCTTCACTCTGTGGTCCAACTCATCCCAAACCATCTCAATTGGGTTGAGGTAGGGTGATTGTGGAGGCCAGGTCATCTGATGAAGCACTCCATCACTCTCATTCTTGGTCAAATAGCGCTACCCAACCTGGAGGTGTGTTGGGTCATTGTCCTGTTGAAAAACAAATGATAGTCCCACAAAGTGCAAACCAGATGGGATGGCGTATCGCTGCAGAATGCTGTGGTAGCCATGCTAGTTTAAGTGTGCCTTGAATTCTAAATAAATCACCGACAGTGTCACCATCAAAGCACCCCCACACCATCACACCTCCTCCTCCATTCTTTACATTTACATTTAAGTCATTTAGAAGACGCTCTTATCCAGAGCGACTTACAAATTGGTGCATTCACCTTATGACATCCAGTGGAACAGCCACTTTACAATAGTGCATCTAAATATTTTAAGGGGGGGGGGGGTGAGAAGGATTACTTTATCCTATCCTAAGTATTCCTTAAAGAGGTGGGGTTTCAGGTGTCTCCGGAAGGTGGTGATTGACTCCGCTGTCCTGGCGTTGTGAGGGAGTTTGTTCCACCATTGGGGAGCCAGAGCAGCGAACAGTTTTGACTGGGCTGAGCGGGAACTGTACTTCCTCAGTGGTAGGGAGGCGAGTAGGCCAGAGGTGGATGAACGCAGTGCCCTTATTTGGGTGTAGGGCCTGATCAGAGCCTGGAGGTACTGAGGTGCCGTTCCCCTCACAGCTCCGTAGGCAAGCACCATGGTCTTGTAGCGGATGCGAGCTTCAACTGGAAGCCAGTGGAGAGAGCGGAGGAGCGGGGTGACGTGAGAGAACTTGGGAAGGTTGAACACTAGACGGGCTGCGGCGTTCTGGATGAGTTGTAGGGGTTTAATGGTACAGGCAGGGAGCCCAGCCAACAGCGAGTTGCAGTAATCCAGACGGGAGATGACAAGTGCCCGGATTAGGACCTGCGCCGCTTCCTGTGTGAGGCAGGGTCGTACTCTGCGGATGTTGTAGAGCATGAACCTACAGGAACGGGCCACCGCCTTGATGTTAGTTGAGAACGACAGGGTGTTGTCCAGGATCACGCCAAGGTTCTTAGCGCTCTGGGAGGAGGACACATTGGAGTTGGCAACCGTGATGGCGAGATCATGGAACGGGCAGTCCTTCCCCGGGAGGAAGAGCAGCTCCGTCTTGCCGAAGTTCAGCTTGAGGTGGTGATCCGTCATCCACACTGATATGTCTGCCAGACATGCAGAGATGCGATTCGCCACCTGGTCATCAGAAGGGGGAAAAGAGAAGATTAATTGTGTGTCGTCTGCATAGCAATGATAGGAGAGACCATGTGAGGTTATGACAGAGCCAAGTGACTTGGTGTATAGCGAGAATAAGAGAGGGCCTAGAACAGAGCCCTGGGGGACACCAGTGGTGAGAGCGCGTGGTGAGGAGACAGATTCTCGCCACGCCACCTGGTAGGAGCGACCTGTCAGGTAGGACGCAATCCAAGCGTGGGCCGCGCCGGAGATGCCCAACTCGGAGAGGGTGGAGAGGAGGATCTGATGGTTCACAGTATCGAAGGCAGCCGATAGGTCTAGAAGGATGAGAGCAGAGGAGAGAGAGTTAGCTTTAGCGGTGCGGAGCGCCTCCGTGATACAGAGAAGAGCAGTCTCAGTTGAATGACTAGTCTTGAAACCTGACTGATTTGGATCAAGGTCATTCTGAGAGAGATAGCGGGAGAGCTGACCAAGGACGGCACGTTCAAGAGTTTTGGAGAGAAAAGAAAGAAGGGATACTGGTCTGTAGTTGTTAACATCGGAGGGATCGAGTGTAGGTTTTTTCAGAAGGGGTGCAACTCTCGCTCTCTTGAAGACGGAAGGGACGTAGCCAGCGGTCAGGGATAAGTTGATGAGCGAGGTGAGGTAAGGGAGAAGGTCTCCGGAAATGGTCTGGAGAAGAGAGGAGGGGATAGGGTCGAGCGGGCAGGTTGTTGGGCGGCCGGCCGTCACAAGACGCGAGATTTCATCTGGAGAGAGAGGGGAGAAAGAGGTCAGAGCACAGGGTAGGGCAGTGTGAGCAGAACCAGCGGTGTCGTTTGACTTAGCAAACGAGGATCGGATGTCGTCGACCTTCTTTTCAAAATGGTTGACGAAGTCATCTGCAGAGAGGGAGGAGGAGGGGGGAGGGGGAGGAGGATTCAGGAGGGAGGAGAAGGTGGCAAAGAGCTTCCTAGGGTTAGAGGCAGATGCTTGGAATTTAGAGTGGTAGAAAGTGGCTTTAGCAGCAGAGACAGAGGAGGAAAATGTAGAGAGGAGGGAGCGAAAGGATGCCAGGTCCGCAGGGAGGCGAGTTTTCCTCCATTTCCGCTCGGCTGCCCGGAGCCCTGTTCTGTGAGCTCGCAATGAGTCGTTAAGCCACGGAGCGGGAGGGGAGGACCGAGCCGGCCTGGAAGATAGGGGACATAGAGAGTCAAAGGATGCAGAAAGGGAAGAGAGGAGGGTTGAGGAGGCAGAATCAGGAGATAGGTTGGAGAAGGTTTGAGCAGAGGGAAGAGATGATCGGATGGAAGAGGAGAGAGTAGCGGGGGAGAGAGAGCGAAGGTTGGGACGGCGCGATACCATCCGAGTAGGGGCAGTGTGGGAAGTGTTGGATGAGAGCGAGAGGGAAAAGGATACAAGGTAGTGGTCGGAGACTTGGAGGGGTGTTGCAATGAGGTTAGTGGAAGAACAGCATCTAGTAAAGATGAGGTCGAGCGTATTGCCTGCCTTGTGAGTAGGGGGGGAAGGTGAGAGGGTGAGGTCAAAAGAGGAGAGGAGTGGAAAGAAGGAGGCAGAGAGGAATGAGTCAAAGGTAGACGTGGGAAGGTTAAAGTCGCTTTACGGTGGGAACCACACATGTGTAGATCATCTGTTCACCTACTCTGCATCTCACAAAGACACGGCGGTTGGAACCAAAAATCTCAAATTTTGGACAGATTTCCACCGGTCTAATGTCCATTGCTCGTGTTTCTTGGCCCAAGCAAGTCTCTTCTTCTTATTGGTGTCCTTTAGAAGTGGTTTCTTTGCAGCAATTCGACCATGAAGGCCTGATTCACACAGTCTTCTCTGAACAGTTGATGTTGAGATGTATCTGTTACTTGAACTCTGTGAAGCATTTATTTGGGCTGTAATTTCTTAGGTTGCTAACTCTAAATGAACTTATCATCTGCAGCAGAGGTAACTTTGGGTCTTCCATTCCTGTGGCAGTCCTCATGAGAGCCAGTTTCCTCATAGCGCTGGATGGTTTTTGCGACTGCCCTTTCAAAGACACTTCTTGAAATTTTTCAATTGACTGACATTCATGTCTTAAAGTAATGATATACTTTCGTTTATCTTTGCTTATTTGAGTTGTTCTTGCCATATTATGGACTTTGTCTTTTACCAAATAGGGCTATCTAATGTATACCACCTCTACCTTGTCACAACACAACTGACTGGCTCAAATGCATTAAGAAGGAAAGAAATTCCACAAATTATCTTTTAAAAAGGCACACCTGTTAATTGAAATGCATTCCAGGTGACTACGTTATGAATCTGGTTGAGAGAATGCCAAGAGTGTGCAAAGTTCATGAAGGCAAATAGTGGCTACTTTGAATAATCTCAAATATAAAATATATTTTGATTTGTTTAACATTTTTTGGGTTAATACATGATTCCATATGTGTTATTTCTTAATTTGATATCTTCACTATTATTCTACAATGTAGTGTTATGACCATATTATAACAGTTTATGACAAGCATTTCACTGCACATGTGACAAATAACATGTGATTTGTTTTGACTTGCACTGCCATTTATGTTATGGGTTATTCTGACTATTCTCTCATAATTGATTTCATATACTTATTTCAGCAATTTGAGGGTTTTCTGTATAGTTGTCTGTTGGTGGGGCATATTATTCTGTTTTCATGTTAGTCCTAAGCCACTGTGATAAATATAATTGTATTTCTTGTGTGTATTTTTTTTAACAAAGCTGAGATTTACTTTGTAGTCTAAATTGTATTAATACAGGTAAAATCAGTTGCTGACACAGACATGGTGTCATAGCAGGAAGATGGGAATGTTGAAATGCAGATGATGTGAGTTCAATTCCCAGGAAAGGACATGTTAAATAATAATTACTGAACAAATAACCATGCACAATGTAGTCAAAGTATGTCAAATATGTCAGTTGAAAACCATGTATGTTAAAAGCACTGTGTATTCTAATGATTTCACTTTTGCCTGCAGGGCATCGCCTATGAAATATCATGAGAAAATATGAATGTGAAACATTCATGTGAAATATTTTCATGTGAATTGTTCCAAAACAAATGGTTTCATTTGATTTCACATGTGCAAAACTGTTATGTTCCCCAGTTTCTGTGTTGTAGTTTGTATTTGAGTGTGTGTGTTTCAGGAGATGGCTTCCTGAATTCTCCCCAAGCAGCTGATTGGTCAGCCCCATTGATGATTGGAGCTGACCCCGCCCCCTCGTCAAGTTACAGCTGTGTCCGATTAGACTCCTTCTGAAGCTATATAAAAGCCTGTGTTCTGTTCAGAAGAGACCAGATTGCAGAAAGATCATTGCTGAGAGATGATGCCTGAGAGAGGAGGCTGATGCCTGAGAGAGGAGGCTGATGCCTGAGAGAGGAGGCTGATGCCTGAGAGAGGAGGCTGATGCCTGAGAGAGGAGGCTGATGCCTGAGAGAGGAGGCTGATGCCTGAGAGAGGAGGCTGATGCCTGAGCGAGGAGGCTGATTGCTGAGGGTTATAGCATATGTTGGTTGTTTCTCAGGCAGTTGGTATGTACTAGGTTAGTTGTAGATGGGAGCAGCTGTGGTATGTTCTGTGTGAGTTTGTTGCTCAGTTAGAGCATATTTGATGTCCTGTATTTCTCAGTGTGTTTGTGAAATTGTTTATAATATTCTGTTTCATTTGTTCCCAGGGGGTAAGGGGAAGGCACCTATTGAGTGCTTAGGCAAGAGGCCCGCGGGCATACATATACCCGTAGTATATTCACTGTCTAGGCACACTAGGTAAGACCTGGGTGGACCGCCCCCTGTGTTTTGGTTGGCACACCAGGTGGTGTTAGTTAGGTAAGTAGTGGGTAGGCAGGTAAGGTAGGAGAGGGGGCTTTGATATTTACTTTCTTTGCTTTGGTTCCGTCACAGCCCCGTTTCCCCAAAATTACAGAGTGACGGAATAAATTCCGTGTAAACTGTACAATTCTCTGCCTTTTTGTCATCCTTACTCGCACCTACAGTCCATACCTCTTTCACTTCACGTTGAGTTGTAGCAGGGTGTTGAGTTCCTACTTCATAGAGGCGTGTGAAACAAAAACAAGAGGAAATGTTACGTGAAACTGTCACGAGTTCGACCGAGGGTGTTTCCCCTTCCCGGGCGGGTGGAGCTCGGCGGTCGTCGTCACCGGCCTATTAGCTGCCACTGATTGTTTTTCCTCCCCCTCCTTGTATGTTTAGTGGTAGCACCTGTTTAGGTTAATTAGTTTGTCTTTATTAGACAGCCTGGTTGTTGTGCGGGATTATTTCATTGTAACCTTCGGTTCTGTTGTAAAGGTACATGTTTGTGCCCGGTCGTGTATTTTTCCATTGTATTTTTTGATTCCCTGTGTTTTGGGAACCTAACTTTTGTGAGCACCCTGTGGTGCGGTGCGTTGGTGCTATTAAAAGACGCACAGCATTGAACTCTGTCTCCTGCATTTGACTTCACACCCACGACACCCGGAGCATTACAGAAACCTTCTGGAAACAGAAGATACTCTACAGGAATGACGGAGTGGGCTTTTAGTTTTGATTTACATTTGGTTCAGGTGTCAACTAATGTGAACTCAATGTGAAATCAACAAATTAAGGTTAAAATGTCGGTGAATCATCTTGGCTCCTGGACTCTGTCCATGAATTAAGGCAGCTTTGAAACAATGACTGTTAAATGATCCAGGATGAGCTCAGTTAATCCCTACCATTGTGACAATGAGTCGTCATAATGCTGCATCAAATGTACATGATCTTAGGGGCATTGACAAACAGAATGTAAGTAATTTAATTTATGTACCCCTAATTGCACTGAATACATCTGTTTATGCTACAGCTATTGTAAGCAGTAATCATGAGCCTATAAACCAGATTTACACTCTTAGCACTGAGGCGGTGTGCAATAGTAAGAAGACTACTTTTGGCTCAACTTTTGGCTTTTTAGCTCAACCTGCACTATCAGCTCCAATATAAATAACATGAGCAAGTCTTCGTCTGATAAGCTTCCCAGTAAAGCATTAACAATCAAAACTCAGAAAAGTGCTAAAAATAGCCCATATTAACAAATGTAGCCATAGAAACAAGCTCCATGAAGTCAATAACTTGCTTGTAACAGATGACATTTATATTCTGACTATCTCTGAAACTCACTTAGATAATACCTTTGATACAGTGGTAGCAAGACAGAAATGCCAACGGAGGCGGTGTTGCTGTCTACTGTATATTCAGAACCACATTCCTGTAAAGCTTAGAGACAATCTAATGTTAAATACTGTTATAAATAATATGGCTACAGGTTCATCTGCCTCACCTAAAGCCCATACTAGTGGGAAGCTGCTATAGACCACAAAGTGCTAACAGTCAGTATCTGGATAATATGTGTGAAATGCTTGATAATGCCTGCAACCTGGATCAGGTTGTCAGTCAACCTACCAGGGTAGTTACAAACAGCACAGGAATTAAATCATGTATTGATCACATTTTTACTAACGCTGCAGATATTTGCTTTAAAGCGGTATCCAAATCCATAGGATGTGGTGATCACAATATAATAGCCATATCTAGGAAAAACAAAGTTCCAAAGGCTGGGCCAAATTTAGTGCATAAAAGGACATACATTAAGTTTTGTAGTGATTCATATGTTGATGATGTAAAGAATATTTGCTGGTCTGTGGTGTGTAATGAGCAACCAGGTGCGGCACTTGACTCATTTATGAAACTACTTATTCCAGTTACTAATAAGCATGCACCCATTAAGAAAATGACTGTAAAAACTGCTCCTTCATTTATAGAATCAGATGGCTCATTCATCACAAAGCCCACTGATATTGCAAACTACTTTAATGACTTTTTAAATGGCAAAATAAGCTAACTTAGGGATGACATGCCAGCAACAAACACTGACACTACACATCCGAGTATATTGGACCAAATTATGAAAGACAAGAATTGTACTTTTGAATTCCGTTAAGTCAGTGTGGAAAAGGTGAAAAAATGATTGCGGTCTATCAATAATGACAAGCCACCAGGGTCTGACAATCTAGATGGAAAGTTACTGAGGATAATAGCAGACAATATTGCCACTCCTATTTTCCAAATGTTCAATTTAAGCCTACTAGAGAGCGTGTACCCTCAGGCCTAGAGGGAAGCTAAAGTCATTCCGCTTCCCAAGAATAGTAAAGCCCCCTTTACTGGCTCAAATAGCCGACCAAACAACCTGTTACCAACCCTTAGTAAACTTCTGGAATGGTGTTTGACCAGATACAATGCTATTTTACAGTAAACAAATTGACAACAGCATTTCAGCATGCTTATAGGGAAGGACACTCAACAAGCACAGCACTTACACAAATGGCTGATGATTGGCTGAGAGAAATTGATGATAAAATGATTGTGGGGGCTGTCTTGTTAGATTTCAGTGCAGCTTTTGACATTGTTGATCATAGTCTGCTGCTGGAAAAACGTATGTGTTATAGCTTTACACCCCCTGCTATAATGTGGATAAAGAGTTACTTGTCTAACAGAACACAGAGAGTGTTCTTTAATGGAAGTTTATCACATATAATCCAGTTAGAATCAGATGTCTTCAATTAAGTTAAACATCAAATGAATAACTGTATGTTTATCATTTTGTTTTGACCAATTCAATTTGTCATATTGTATTTCTAGAAATAATGATATTGACATTTTCCAAATTGACTGACATTCATGTCTTAAAGTAATGATACTGTCGTTTCTCTTTGCTTATTTGAGCTGTTCTTGCCACAATATGGACATGGTCTTACCTTGTAAATTCCTCAAATTAACTTTTAACAAGGCACACCTGTTAATTGAATTGCATTCCAGGTGACTACGTCATAAAACTGGTTGAGAAAATGCCAAGAGTGTGCAAAGCTGTCATCAAGGCAAAGGGTGGCTATTTTGAAGAATTTCAATTATAAAATATGTTTTGATTTGATTAACACTTTTTTGGTTACTACATGATTCCAAATGTGTTATTTCATAGTTTTGATGTCTTCACTATTATTCTACTATGTAGTGTTATGACCATATTATAACAGGTTATGACTGTGAAGTGTCTGTCCTATATCTGAGAGATATAAGAAAGCTCAGGATCCACCCCCCCCCCCCCGAGAAAATACCTGTATACCTTTGACGTGGAAATGCCCTATTCACTTCCATTCCTTTTTGGGCCCGGTACCATGTTACTTTCAGACGAGTCCTGTGACACTTGTGACACACCATTTGGGAGCAGCAGACATTTCAGTGAGAAGACCGATTTTCGAGATGTCTCCTGGTCTGACAAACACCACTGTAGCTTTGTCACCTTCCACCACAGATGCAGAAGGCCCAAATCGGTGGATGCAGTGGATTTCGATGCAGCCCATGCAAAAAAGAAACTATATCTAGCTTTAACAGATGGATTTTGATGGGTTTTCTTTTTTTTCATGCATTTTGCCTCAAGCGGAGCATGGGGGGGCTCAAGCTGAGAAATTACTTTTTTTTTTATGGCCAGCTCATGAGACCCCTTCATGATGTGAGGCCTAAGGCAATTGCCTCTTCTGCCTAATGGTACGTTTGCCTGTGAGCACAGCAACACTGTCATTTGAAATCTGTTATTCAGTTGAACCTTCGCTTTCTATTTATAAAATCAATGCAGTGTGTTGTTTTACAGTTATTCTGCACTGATTCCAATACAGACAAGCTGGTAATCGCAGCTTAATCACACAACAAATATGAATGTGTTGTGAAATGAGTTTATTTCCACAATGGGAGTGAATCCATGTAAGGAGAAGAAACATGAACTGAGCCATATGGAACTGATGCTCATATTCCCGGTGTTATCCCTTGTTTTTGTGATATTTCATTATTATGTAATGTACAATACAGTTGTGGCTGTTGTATATCCTATTCTCTGTTGTGTAGTGTGGGTTAACCCTGAGGAGGTTCTAAGGGCCTCTGCAGCCTGAGTGTGCCTACTGGGCACAGTTCAACATCTAGTTTTGATTTACATTTGGTTCAGGTCAGGTGTCAACTAATGTGAACTCAATGTGAAATCAACAACAAATTAAGGTTAAAATGTGGGTGAAAAAAAGATGAAATGCCCTTGTGTTGATGACTTTTTACAAATCTAATCAGTTTTCCACTTTGATTCAACATCATTGCATAGATTTTGTGGGTTGAAATGACATGGAAACAAAGTTGATTCAACCAGTTTTTGCCCAGTGGGTGAGGTCTTGCCATGCATCTCTAATGGACTATATAGCTTTACTATCCCCAGGTTGTCATGGGGCCATGAAGATGTGTCTGGGGCTGATATGGGATTGGGCTTGAGTCTCAAAAGTCCTCCCTATCTTCCTTGACCTTCCCACATCTCCTTTGTGACGATGAACTAAATGTCTCCATTTGCTTTGGAGGTTGCATTATATTCTATTCAGTCCTTTCACCTTTTAATTGAGCTAAAGATCAAGCATGTCCTGTTAAAATTCACACAGAGAAGGAGTAGTGTCACCTATAAGAGCATGAACAACAGTAGGCTTGCGTTCCAAATGACACCCTATTGCCTATGTAGTGCACTACTTTTGACCTGGGCTCCTAGGGCTCTGGTCAAAAGTAGTGCACTATATAGGGAACAGGGTGCCATTTGGGAGGCCCCCTATGGAAAAATCACATGAATTTCACATGTGAACAAGTGATCTCATGTGATATCAAGTGATTTAATGTGAAGTTAATGTGATAACATGTAACAACATGTGAAGCAACATGTGATAACCTTAAAAATACACGTGACAACATGTGAGCATGTGAGAACATGATCTCATGTGAAATTAATGTGAAATAAATATGACAACATGGGGATGCAAAATTTCAACATGTGACGCAAGACACTACACATGCCAACATTTGAACACGTGAAAACCCAAATGTCTTTTAGAATATTTTAGTTTGAAAGGCATAATTTACATTAATTCAATTTAAACAGTAATGGTCCCATGCAGGTTTTGTCTAGTTCCCGGTTTGTTCCAAGGACGTCCTCAAGGAAGCTTTTAGAATGTTGTGTCATGGTCCCCTTGAGGTTATGGTCCAGAGTTGCAGTTAAAATATGGGAAATCTAGCCTAGTGGTTAGAGCATCGGACTACTAACTGGAAGGTTGCAAGTTCAAACCCCCGAGCTGACAAGGTACAAAACTGTCATTCTGCCCCTGAACAGGCAGTTAACCCACTGTTCCTAGGCCGTCATTGAAAATAAGAAATTGTTTTTAAATCTGACTTGCCTAATTAAATAAAGGTAAAATACAAATAAAAAGTTACAGCAGTTAATGTTAAGACAGTGTGCTGCTTACTTAGGATTTGAATTCACAACCTCTTGGTTGCTACCTGAAGTGCATGCTGCACCACCAAGTATGTGGTCTATCAGAAATGAGTATTCAACAATGGTATAAAGTATACTACCACACTCACAAAAAACAAGGGCAGGATTAGGGTACACTACAGTTTGGTACCTTGTAGGTATACTGGCACATTTTTCCACACAATATTTGAAATATAAGGTACGATCATCACTGCACTTTGATAGGTGGGTGCAATGTATTGGTGGGACTCATTAGCATATTTGGGGGCTTGGTCAAATATGCAGTGTGTGTATTTCTGCCAACCGTATGCAAGTAGAGGACCTCCTTTGACACCGTCTGTTCTGTCAACTTTGTAAGAGAATTTGCCAGTAATGAGTTGTACTCTGAAGAGGTTATTGTGCATTTCCCAGTAGCTTAGCAGCAACTTGTTGATGTGAATTTGTAATTTATTAACTGGAAACTACTGGTCAGTAAGTTATTGTAAAAGTCACAATAACTTACTGGCAACATTTTATTTTTGTACACCAGGGAACAACACTGTACCATAACCATACTCTTATTTTTGAGTGTTTGGATATATGTTCTTGGTAACAAATAACCATATGGTGGCACTGCTGCTTAATGTCAAGTGTCCCTGAGCACTGCTTCTTTTTAGTTGGTGTTGTCAAATAATCACACAATTATTGACTTGATTCCAGGCAACTTTCTGCAGAAATGTATTATTGCCAATAATTCTGCGGCCGATCTCTGTCACAGCCATAGACCTTGTGTCGAAGCAGGAAAATCATGTTGCTGTCATCTAATGACAGCCTAGATGACAGCCTTTTCTTAAAGTATGGGTTGCGACCCGGACCTGTTAATAGGGGGTCGCAACGTGCCAGAGTAAATTTGATAATTAGTTAATTAATTACTGGAATTGATTTGGCACATGCGCTCTCTGCTTAAGCAGCGGTCTATGCTTAGTTTGGCATCTGCGCGAGCGTGAGAGGGACATGCCCGTGTGTCTCGCAGTTTACCGGATCTTTTTACTTCCGTTTTCTTGAAGATCACTCCGCGACACACACGCTGCAGCGCTGTCTGCCACTAACTTGACATTCCCACTTGCCATCACTCACCGCTGTCATCAAATAGACTCATGCTAGCCACAAGTTCTGACTGCGCTCAATTGTCATGAAACGCATATACAGCGATGAGTTTCTCTCTCTTTCTAACCCTAACCCTACAAACGTATAACGAGGAGCGCCCACAATGTGTTTTGTGTGTGGAAGTGCTTAGTAATGAGTCTCTCATTACGAATAAATGAATTAAACGACACGTCCTGACCAAACATCCACAGCATGATGGTAAACCCAGGGAGTTCTTTCAGAACAGGGCAGAATGCTCCAGGAAACGAAGTGCTTCGACAGTGGAAAAGTAAGTCAGCTTGCAAGGCATTGCTGTCATTTTATAACAGGTGATGATAAGCAGAAGTAAGGGAGTACTAACTAACTCTCATAGTAGTAGATGGGAGTTTCTCTTTCAAACAATCCCCTGGCCTTGTACACAGCTAACACTCGCCAAAGCAAGCTAGCTACTGATAGTGTAACTCGAGTAACAGTACAAATGAAGATAAATTATCAAGCCAAACGTGCATTTTACTGTATAAATTATTGTTGAAAACTAGTCTAGGTTGGAACTGTTGCTATTAAAATACAATAATAATTGTTATTTGTAACTGGAATAAACTGATTGAAGCAAGATGTTTTTTGAGGCAAACACTCCTACAGTTCTGGGTTGTCCATCTACAGCAGGAAGTGGTCTCCTGCCTGACAGGAAGCAGTAGATGTTCTGGTCCAGTTTGGCACCACATACATATGCGAGTCAGGGTTCTCAACTCTGACATACTTAAAAAAACAAGTACAGAAACCAATTCAAAGCTGAGCATAACCTCAGTGTTGTTATGTCAAAAACGGAGCCCAGAATAGACATGCTCTCATTAGGATTGAGTGTGTTTTCTGGTCTACATCTGTGATGTGATCGGTCAGAATAAAAAATAAGTATTGTATTTTAACAGTTCCAACCTAGACATATGTAAGTGTTTTAAATGGGGGAAAATAAACATTAATATATATTTATATGGCTATTTTATTTAATTGTTATTTGTTTTTGTCTATATTGCATTTGTTTTAGGCATAAGGGCAATGAAATCTACCAATATTTATGTACAGTTACATATTTTCCTAAGCTTGGGTACCAGGAAAACACAGAATTTCTCATTTAGCTCCCAGGCTGAAAAAGTTTAAGAACTACTGATCTAAGAGGTTGTAAGCTCAAATCCAATGGGGGGGGGGTTGCATCCCAAGTGTGCTAACCAATGTTGAGGTCAATTCCATTTAAGTTCCAGTCAGTTCAGAAAGTGAACCCAATTGTATTTTACCGGTATAATAATTGAATTAGAATTTTAATTTATGTTGTATATTTACAGACAAAATACAGTTCAGCTGTAGAAATACATTAAAACTTGCTTCCACTATTTTCACCGCAACTTAGTAGCCGGTAATTTACTTTAGAATGGCAATGCATGTTTTTTTTAACAGTTTGTGCCATAAGCACATCTAAAGTATCCTATTAGTTTAAATGGAATTGCAAGTGAGGTATGCCAAGTTAATTTGCAGGATGGGCCAAAAATAATGCAAGTCCATTGCGATTGAAAGTAAATATATAGCAAAACACTAGTACACAGTATCCCATTAATGTAGACATTTACTGTACAATGACTGTAAAATGTACCACAAAATTAACAGAAATGGCTAACAGTGTAGGTCATCACATGTTGAACTAGATGATTTCACATGTGGACCATCACATACATTTACACATGAAACGTGACGTTTCACGTGTGAATTCATGTGATTGTCCACATGTGAAATCAAGGGAAAATGTTTTTGGAACACCACGTGACATTTCACAGGTGAAAACATATGATCACGTTTTCAACTGTGCAATTCCACGTGTTATTGTTGTTCAGCTAAAATAGGACCCAGCCTGGGATTTGAATTTACAACCTGTATTTGACATCTTTCTGCTGTGCCACAAAGTCTGTAGATTTTCCCTAAACATTCATTACCTACTGTAATTACATCTCTGTATTTAGCAAAAGAGAGCCACTGCTATTTTTCTATTTCTTATTGTTTACTTAAGTTTATTTACTAAATACTTTCTTAACATGTATTTTTTTCTTAACTGCATTGTTGGTCAAGGGCTTGTTAGTAAGTGGAACGATGTGCGCTGAGAGTTGGGAAGCAAGTTCAGGGAGTGTTTCAATAAATAAACGCAACATAAAACAAGAAACATGAACAACGCACAGACTTAACACTGGAACAGAAACAATAATGCCTGGGGAAGGAACCAAAGGGAGTGACATATATAGGGAAGGTAATCAGGGATGTGATGGAGTCCAGATGAGTCTGATGACGCGCAGGTGCTCATAACGATGGTGTGCACCATAACGAGCAGCCTGATGACCGAGAGGCCAGCGATGGAGCACACGTGACAGTAAGCATTTCACTGTAAGGTTTACACCTGTTGTATTCGGACATGTGACAAATAAAATGTGATTCGTTTTGATTTGAACTGTCATTTATGGTATGGGCTATTCGGACTATTCTCTCATCATTGATTTCATATACTTATTTCAGCAATTTGAGGGTTTTCTGTATAGTTGTCTAATGTTGGTGGGCATATTATTCTGTTTTCACATTAGTCCTAAGCCACTGTGATGAATATAATTGTTTTTCTTGAGTGTATTTTTTTAACAAAGCTGAGATTTACTTTGAAGAATAAAGTGTATTAATACAGATAAAATCAGTTGCTGATACAGGCATGGTGTCATAGCAGGAAGATGGGAATGCTGTAAATGCAGAGGATGTGAGTTCAACTCCCAGGAAAGGACATGTTAAATAATAATTACTGAACAAATAGCCATGCACAATGTAGTCAAAGTATGTCAAATATGTCAGCTGAAAACCCTGTGTATTCTAATGATTAACTTTTGTCTGCAGGGCATCGCCTATGAAATATCGTGAAAATTTGAATCCAAATGTGAAACCTTATATTTTCACACGTAAAAATCCACATTATCACAATTGAAGTGTTCCAAAAACACATAGATTCACATGTGCAAAACAAGAGGAAATGTTATCTGAAATCTTCTGGAAATGAAAACATTTGATTTTCTACATGTGAAATCATGTTGTTTTTCCATAAGGGGCACTCTGGGCTATAACATGTAAAGTTCCTATATGCACACACTGATGTCTTCAATTAAATTAAACATCAAATTAATAACTGCATGTTTATCAGTTTGACCAATTCAATTTGTCATATTGTCTTTCTATAAATATTGATAGTGGATTATGTGTGCGTAGGGAATAGAGGGGCAATGCTGCAACGCAGACACATTACAGAATGGATTCATCCTTTTTTAATATGGAAAGGCCATGCAAACTAAAGTTTTGTTAGCTTACATAATAACTGGGAACCGGCAGTACAGCTCTGTTAGCGTGAGTCCGTTTCAGTGGCTTGCTTCGGGTGACAGCGGGAGATGTCCGGGCATACTGTATGTTGAAAGCAGTGGAGGCTCGTGACTTGGTATAGACGAGGAACGCACAGAGATGACAGTGTATTTCGAAAATCATCAAAGACTAATTATTTTAACCTAAAGCATTTAATAAAGACATTTAAGGTACAATATTATGGGGAATGGGAATGAGAGGGCTACTTACACCATGTTGGAAAGGGATCACAGCAGTGATTGAATGAGGCATGAGTTGAGGTGTTCAGAGGCTTGACCAGTGCAGTACAGGATTTGACTGGTAATACAAAAAACTTACAAGACAACACAGTACACAGTTTGACAAAAGAGCTAAGAATAAGTTAGTCCAAGCAAGGAGGAAAATCATTGTGTAATAATGTGAGTAAGTAATTGACTACATACAGTAATGAGAGAAAATGGATAGGGGGTACTCAGTGCTTGGAGGGGAAACATTCAATGTGCCAGTGGATGAGCAGGCACATGAGATGTGACTTCAGTTTGTCAGGAGAATGTTGACAATTGTAGTGGAGTCGAGTACTCATCACCTCTTAATAAGGGAACAGGAGGGGACTTCCCTGTAAATACAAATAGCAGATATATTCCATTACATAGTAGGTTTGGACAACAAGTTTCTCTATGAACTTCAACTAAGACACCTCAAAATTCACGAGGTCAAACACAGACTGCGCATCTTGTCCACTTGACACATTAAAGTAGCCCTGTCATGCTCGTCGATGGAAGGATCGGACCACGCTTCCACATGTTTCATAAATATGAAACTCACCAAAAACAATCTAGACCATGACGTTCTGGGCTGCTTAGGCAGCTACACAAAAACAAGATCCCACAAACAACAGGTGGGAAAAGGCTGCCTAAATATGATCCCCAATCAGAGACAATGACAGACAGCTGCCTCTGGGAACCATACCAGGCCAACAAAGAAATAGAAAACATAGATTGCCCACCCTAGTCACACCCTGACCTAACCAAATAGAGAATTAAAAGGATCTCTTAAGGTCAGGGCGTAACAAGCCCAAGAAAAATTCCTGACTAAAGCCCTGATCTAATGATCTAGATTTCTAATGTTTAGGTGTAGTCTAGGCTGCTGCAACATTTATGTCATGAGTTTTTGCTTGTGTCTGTCCGGAGTGATTATGTGTTATCATCTTTGCTAAATAAATACCGGAGGAAAGTGGAAAGCCTGAGCGCACGCTAAAAAATGTGCTGCGTCAACCTCTCTCTTTAATATAACTTTTCATGGATGAGGCGATGGAAGCTATCAAATAATTCAGAATTGTTTTTAACATCCCAGAAGAGACAGTTGAAAGTTCCATATGTTCAGCAAGTAAAGCATCACAACATGCAATTACCTCTACCAGCTCCTTGTAGTTGCCCTTGTTAATGGAACTTTCCCTCTAGTCTTGTCCTCCTAAAAGCAAATTCTTACATGCTCTGCTTTTGTTTTTTCATTTAGCTGAACGATCGTTGTTCTTCAGGTCACTGCACCCACCTTTCGAGCAAGGCTCAGATGTTACAAAAAGCAGGTAAGGCCAGCAATAGCCTGATGAAAGGCTCCCTGTTAACCAGATACACTTTTGATTCAAGTTTGTATTGAACGCCCTCACATTTTCATGAAGCTGGTCGACCCTCGCTTTTAATTCACACCTTTTCCATGTATCCAAGAGAATGAAAGAGGTTCTTCAACAAAAAAGTCCACAACATTTTCGGCAGCGTTAGCCATTCTGGCGTACAAAACTGCACACTTTTTAGCTACTGAAGTTAGCAAAGCAGCTGAACACAAAAATAAAGTTCCACAACGAAGAAAACTATTTATAATATACATCCTCCATCTCCTGTAATTTGAAAAAACTATTTAATAAATGTAATAATATCCCCAAAATGCTAAACTATCGCTCTTCACTCATACTCTCTATCCAACAATCTCACCAAGCCTCTCAACACATAGAACCCCCATAATGATCTGTTGGAAAATGGGAATATTGTTCCTTCTCACTAACTCACTAGGTTCATTCTCTGATCCTAATTCTCTGATTAGTTGGTCAACATGTCAGTTCATACTGCAAAAGCTTTGATTGGTTGGAGGATGACCTCTGGAAGTGGTCAGAATTGCCATGTAATGTCTATGGAAGGGGGTGAGGCCTACGAGCCTCCTAGGTTTTGTATTGAAGTCAAGGTAAGCCAGAAGAGGACAGAAGCTAACACCAGGGTTCTACCCCAGACAGTGCTGTTGGAGTTACTGTAGACCTTCATTCGAAAAAGGTGTATTTTAATACTTAATTATGTTTCACAATTTTTATTTTTTATGAAATTTCACTGAGGAGGATGGTCCTCCCCTTCCTCCTCTGAGGAGCACCATAACCCTTACCTAACCCTAACCCAGCTAGCAATGAGGAATTGGCCCAGAAGCTCCCCACTTCAAAATGAATGACTGCCCAGAATCGGCCCAAGTACATCTGTCTACCAAAATTCAGCCGATTTTCTCAGCTACTTACCAGAATCCCCCCAGAAGCGGTCCGATGCTAATTGAAATAAATGTATCCAAAATTACCTGATTTAGTCATTTTAAATATTACTATTATACATTTTATACATACAAATTATACCCATCCACAAAAAAAAACAAAAAACATTTTGTCTTGGAGGAAACATTATACACTTGGTGACCGTGTCAGCGGCATGCGCCTAGCCCAACACAGGAGTTGCTACAGTGCGATGGGACAAGGACATCCCGGCCGGCCAAACCCTCCCCTAACTCTCCCGGCCCGGGCTAAACCCTCCCCTAACTCTGACGACGCTGAGCCCATTGTGCGTCGTCTCATGGGTCTTCCGGCCGGCACGGGTCTCGAACCAGCCTCTGTTGAAACGCAGTTTTCACTGTGATGCAGTGTCTTAGACCGCTGCGCCCCCGAGAAGTTTCATCCACAAAGTTTTTAATGCTTATCAATTGCCTTGCACAAAGTATGAAAATACTAAAATACTACACAGGACGCCTAAAGAATTTCATTTAAATGTTAATTGTATTTTTTGATCACAGAAACAATGAGAAAATATGGAAAAAAATAAACAATTAAATGTTAATTATATAAAGCAGCCCATGTAATCATCGGCCAGAGAGTAGCCCCAATCTGCCCGAGACCCAGGTAATACATTTGGGCCAGATAACTCACACCGGAATCGGTCCGAGCTCAATCCCCGCATCCTAGCAATAAGTAATACTGCAGTAGGTGGCCCAGACTCGGGCCACATGACATCGGCCGAGTCTGACTCTCAACCGAGTGCCCCTACTCTCAGCCGGAACCGGCCAAGATCCACTGTTCTAGCTGGGGACCCTTTTAACCCTCTGGTTGTGTTCGTTTCATGTTCATTAATTTTGTGTTCTCGGTCCAAAATGACCACCCCATCATAATACATACTTATTTTATCACCTAATGTTGTGTTATATATTTTGATTAACTTAAGTTAAATAGACGTTTTGAACTTCTATTAGCTATTTATGGCCTGTAGGCCTCATTGACCTGAGCTCATACAACTTGTTTTTTGAATAAAAAAAAGCATTATGTATGGATTATTTTTACTATAACAAATACTAAGATTAAACATATTGTGCTATTTATCACAGACTACTTCACTGTCAGTTTCCTGGCCTCTCTTTTCCTCACCAGTGTCATGATCAAAGATCTGATCAAGAGCCTCACATAGAGTATATCGTTTGGTCATTGTGCTGCCACTGTCACGGACGTTGGAAGAACTAGACCAAGGTGCAGCGTGGTTAGCGTACATTTTCTTTGGAAAAATTACGCCGAACATTACAATAAACACTACAAAAACAAACCGTGAAGCTAAAGGCTATGTGCACTAAACAAAGTCAACTTCCCACAAAGACAGGTGGAAAAAAGGGCTACCTAAGTATGGTTCTCAAGCAGAGAGAACGATAGACAGCTGTCCCTGATTGAGAACCCTACCCGGCCAAAACATAGAAATACAAATAATAGAATATAGAATACCCACCCCAACTCACACCCTGACCAAACCAAAATAGAGACAGGATCTCTAAAGTCAGGGCGTGACAGCCACAGAATGAATTGTGAGCAAGGCCTCCAAAAAGCTTTTATATACCAGAGCTGCAAGAAAAGTTCTATATATTATTGAAACAATGTTGCGATTGTTTGTGAGAATGCCAACAGGTGAAAGGTTCCCGTGGGGGTTGACATGGAAGCCAAGAAGGGGAGTGAGGTGTGTGTTTTCTCAAACACACATGCATGCATGTGGGGGGTTGGGAGAGGAAGTGTGTCCATCTGATGAATGGGCATGTGCCTGAACTCAATTTTATACACTAATTGTAGTCTCACCAGTTCATTTTTATTGACCAGTCAAAAAGTAACACCACAGGTGTACAAAAGTTAAATAAAACACCCAAAATGTAACAAAAATCATCAACATGTATTTTGCGTGCTCAGATGCCCTGCGTGGACAAAGTAATGGAACCTTATGACAATCAGATTAAATGAACTACATCTGTCAGAGAGAAAACGTTAAATTGGTCCAATTCGACCGGAACACAACAGGAGAGTTAAATGACAACATCATTGGGGTAGGGACGTCCCAAGGAACCAAAATAGCACCGATCGGGAAGAATTGCACTGAAATCCAGATAATATGCGTTTCAGGGGCTGGAGCAGAGTGAGAGCTGAGTGGGCGACGACAAAACACGTAACAAAAAGCCGCGCGCCATCTGCTGTTGATGTTGCTGCTTCTCCGCGCCGCGTCAGGGACCCTGGTGCCTCTTACCCCCCTGCGGATCTGAGAGCCAGGTCCCAGCGTGGAGCCCAGGTCCCCCCAGAGACTGGCCCTTATCATCTCAACTTGAGAGGAAGGAGGAATCACAGAGAGAATACTAATGGGACCTGCCGTTGCACAGCGCAGCGCAACTTTGAACTGTGAAAATTTTGAAACAAGTGATGCATAATAGGGCTGCTCTTTTCTTCTTCTACACGTGCACTTTTCACTTAACTGTACTGCACAACGATAATCTTAAAGTGGGCATAATCTATCCCTATAAAAAGTGTTTGTATATTTTGCCCACACATTCCGCAACCTCAGTATCTCCACTCAAAAACGAATCAGACCAAGATTAGTTGTAGCAATCCCTCTCTGCGCCCCCGTACATTGGAGGTTGTGTTATTATTAGGTTACATACCTATTCCCGGGTTTTATCAAGCATGTTAAAAATGACAGCTGTGTAGACCCGGAGCTCCCTGCCTGCGTGTTCGCTGCGACGATGACCAACGGTGACTGGGGGCACTGGGCATCAAAACAGCTGTGCAGTTGCTAACCAATGACAATCGGAAGAATCCTCTCGGAGTATAGATTCCCAAGCGGCCGTATTCAAACACAACCTACACATTATCAAACCATCGCAGTTGCAATGCAATGCCTGTCTGAACGCTTGGTTTCCCGTGAGCGTACAAAGCCGTGTGCCTGTAGGTCAATTTAACGAGGCTTTTGGAGTAACTTGTGGAATTTTAGACTTGCACGCATAACGATGCCTTATCTGACTAAATCGCTGTTTTTATTATTCTGTCTGGTGGTTACCGGGGAATGCCGTAATCACGGACACCGAGTACGGAGATGGACGGGTACGGTGGAGACGGCAAAGCATGGCACAGAGACAGCAAATCATGGCACGTAAGTTTGTACTCGATACTGCTCACCCAGGGGTGGTTCTGTGGTGTGCAGTGGTTCAAGATCCGTTGTCTTCTTCATCATAATCATTGAAATTCACAAAACTTGATATGCAAAATTGGACATGGAAAAACGATCTAATAACTAATTATAAAGGACAGAGGGGCGGTGAAAATCCAACAAGACCCAGACAGACACGCAACCTGGTCTCAGAGCATTTCGTATTATTCTGTATGTAAATCCGTGACGCTCCATTTAGTATGAAATGTTAAGTTTGGTGTGGTTACATAAGACAATGGTTACTTGGGGCAAAAACTATAATGCGAATGTCTAGCTACACAAAGGTTGTGAGTTCAAATCTCGTCACGGACAACTATAGCATTTTAGCTAATTAGCACCTTTTCAACTACTTGCTACTTTGCAACTACTTAGGATGTTAGATAACCTTTCTCCTAATCCTTAACCCTTTTAGCTAACTCTTCCCCCAACACTAACCTTAACCCATCATAAGTTTTGCAAATTAGTAACATACAATACGCTTTGCAATTTCATAACATATTGTAGGTTTGTAAATTCGTAACATAAAACACGTATTGCTAATTATTAACATAATACAAATTGTAATTCATAACATAAACAAAATGGGTGATGGACATCCACAAATGATTACATTCTATACGAAACATAACGTATCATACTAAATGGAGTGTCTCTGATTTACATACAGGATAATGTGAAATGCTGTGAGAAAAGGTTGCAACACTAGACAGCCAGGGAAGACCCTAGGTATAGCCTACTTGTTGTGCCCACTCATCAATTACAGTTTAGCTGCTGGCTGCCAGTTCCTTGAGTAAGATCAGCATGACCACGTGTCTCAAAGCCATCTGTCAAAGCCATCAGGGAGGGAAGCACAGTTATCTGGATGTCACCCAATAGGGGTTGAGAACTGCAGCTACTGTTTTCATTTAATAAGGCAAAGCAACATGAATTTCCATTCCACTTTGATTATGCTTTATGTTATAGCGAACATCAGGGCATGAACGTGAACATGGGTCACTGGTGTAAAAGGCCTATGCATTGCGCAAATAGGTTTAGCCCACTTAGCGGCAATTGTAAAGTGGCTCATATAGCGAGGAAAGCACATCCCTGTGCTTTTACTACTCAGATGATGGCCTCACAGTCCGCCATCCCACTTCGGACGCCAATGTAGCGAACTGGGCGGTAACTGGCTTGAAAGGCAAGCACCCTACACATCACGCCAATACGGTTAACACACTCGCTACTATATGAATATTCTCAGAGAGACCAAAGTGAGATATTCTCCACTCATTTAGAGTTTTATTTGATCTCATTCCAGATGTGCTTGTGTCGAGTTAGAAATGTATTATTTCGCCAGACAGTCGTTGTGACTTATTATGGTGTTGTCTTGTGTTGTCTTATACCAGCTCCTTGACAAAGAAGCCTCCAGATGTGACCAAAAATCGCAAGCTGAAGACAGAGCAGCTTCTGAAAGTAGATGATCATGATTTCACCATGAGGCCAGCATTTGGAGGTAGGGGGGATCACACACACACACACACACACACACACACACACACACACACACACACACACACACACACACACACACACACACACACACACACACACACACACACACACACACACACACACACTGGATGAAGAATCCAGATATGCTCCTATTGGATGGTTTTCAGGGGACCCCATTTATCTGTAAGATGTCATGTGAAACACCTTAAACATCTTTCACAGACTGCATGAATTTCCCATTCATGGTATTTACCTACCTTAGTTGAATGCATGGACTGTAAGTTGCTCTGGATAAGAGTGTCTGCTCAATGTAAAATGGTAATGCATTTGTGCTAGTTGACTTCACTCAATTACTGAGCTCAATGGTTTAGCTGTAAGCCCATTCACAGTACTGTAACAACTGCAGTCCAACATGACACGTCAATTAAACACATTAGGTAAAGTGAGAGAACATGATCTCAACTTTTATCCTCCATTTACACACCTTCTCCTGCTTGTTAGAAAAGCAAAGCACAAAGTGAGGCTCTTACATCCTGTAAACTATAAATACTTTTGGATAGATACAGTACCTGTGTGTTGGTTAAACAATTAGATTTGCTGAGTTTTAAGCAGTTCATATACTTAGAATGATTAGAACATACATCTCCATTTAAGTCAATGATGCCATAATGGGTGGACTGATTCTATGCCCATTCTACTGTATTCTAATTCTATGGTTGTAAGCCTCTGTTTCGGTACCTCCAAATAACCAAATGTTTTACACCCAGCTACCACACTCTAAAGCATCTAAAGAGGATTTTAAAAAGCCGTCTACTTAGTTTTCAGTTACAAACTGTACTCTAGCTTGTTATAGCCTACTAACCTGACTCACCATGTTCTTTGTGCAGCAGCATATTGAGAACAATTCATGAGATGTTACATGGATTTCCTATGAGTGAACCTAGAGATAATTTCTTAGTGCTTTGAGTAGCAACGCGCAAGGATCTGTCTTTTTCAGCCACAGTGCAGATAGGGTACAGTTAGGTTTTGCAACCACCTAAACCCATGCTCTGTCTACCCTACCTGCACTGTGGCTGAAAAAGACAGATCCATGGGCTTTGCTACTCAAAGCACGAAGAAACACCCATACACCCAAGTACTTCTATGCAGCTGCTACCTTAACATCAATCCTCTGTGATTTACATTCAATACCTGCGGTACAATTATCAACCATGGTCATGAACGCCAAAAAAACAACCTTACTGAAGCACATGTTACTCATATCACTCGCTATTGGCCTCAGCCTATTCACAGGGATCCTTTTAGGATTCCTCACCCTGGAGCCATCTTCCTCTACTACTCTCTTTACTGCCTCAATATACGACACCTTCTGCACTACTCTGATCCTGGCAACCTCAACATGCCTTTCTCTCAGCAGACACCTCAAATCTCCAGCACCATGGGTACCCCTACAGTTGACACAACTTTTCCCACTGATACTACACATTCCTTTGTCTCATGTCCTTCTGCACACTTCTCACATCTAGACATCTCCCTCCTACACACTGCTGCCACATGGCCATAAGCTTGACACCTAAAACACTGTAATGGGTTCGGGACAAAAGCTCTAACGGGATAAGTGACACATTCTAAATTGATTTTATCTGGTAAAGACACTGCATCAACTCAGTTGTACAGAAAGTGTCTTCTCTGTTCCACCACACTCTCCACCAGGTCTGCGTCACACCAAATGGTGGGTGTAACAGACACCGGCAATCTTCAACTTCAGTTGATCCTCCTCAACACTTAACGCCACTCCAGTTATCACTCATTTTAACGGCGCTCTGCTCCAGAGAAGAAAGTATGGGATGTTATGGGATGCATTTTATCCATTGTTTTTTATGGCAGGCCACTCTGGTAGGGCCACAGTATGATGAAACAGCCACAGTAGCCTACTTGGCCACTGTTAAAACTGTAATTTAAAGTGGGTACAGACTCAGTGTTCACAGTAAACTGGAAGTTGCACAGAATTTTCACAACGTTCAAGTTGGCACTCAGCAGAGCTAACATTTGCTCAGTGCCAAAAATAATTAGAGGGAACATTGCTCCTGACCCCAGATCCTCTCAAGCTCTGTCAGGCTGGGTGGGGAACGTCGCTGTACAGCTATTTTCAGGTCTCTCCAGAGATGTTCAATCGGGTTCAAGTCCGGGCTCTGGCTGGGCCACTCAAGGACATTCAGAGACTTGTCCCGAAGCCACTCCTGTGTTGTCTTAGCTGTGTGCTTAGGGTTGTTGTCCTGTTGGAAGGTGAACCTTCGCCCCAGTCTGAGATCCTGAGTGTGCTGAGATCCTGAGTGTGCTGGAGTAGGTTTTCATCAAGGATCTCTCTGTACTTTGCTCTGTTCATCTATCCCCCTGACAAGTCTCCCAGTCCCTGCCACTGAAAAACATCCCTACAGCATGATACTGCTACCACAATGCTTCACTGTAGGGATGGTGCCAGGTTACCTCCAGACGTGATGCTTGACATTCAGGCCAAAGAGTTCAATCTTGGTATTATCAGACCAGAGAATCTTGTTTCTCATGGTTCGCGAGTCCTTTAGTCCACTCCAAGTGGTCTGTCGTGCCTTTTATTTAGGAGTGGCTTCCGATTGGCCACTCTACCATAAAGGCCTGATTGGTGGAGTGCTGCAGGTTGTCCTTCTGGAAGGTTCTCCCAAAACTCTGGAGCTCTGTCAGGGTGACCATCGATTTCTTTGTCACCTCCCTGACCAAGGCCCTTCTCCCACGATTGCTCAGTTTGGCCAGGCGGCCAGCTCTAGGAAAAGTCTTGGTTCCAAACTACTTTCATATAAGAATGATGGAGGCCTGTGTTCTTGGGGACCTTCAATGCTGCAGACATTTTTCGGTACTCTTTCCCAGATCTGTGCCTCGACAAAATCCTACAGACAATTCCTTTGACATCATGACTTGGTTTTTGCTCTGACATGCACTGTCAACTGTGGGACCTTATATAGACAGGTGTGTGCCTTTCCAATCAATTTAATTTACCACAGGTGGACTCCAATCAAGTTGTAGAAACATCTTAAGAATGATCAATGGAAACAGAATGCACCTGAGCTCAATTTCCAGTCTCATAGCAAAGGCTCTGAATTTATATTCATAAGGTATTTCTGTTTTTATTATACATTTGCAAAAAAAAAAAAAAAATGTTTTGGCTTTGTCATTATGGGGCATTGTGTTTAGATTGATTAAGATGTTTTATATATATATACATATACATTTTCGAATAAGGCTGTAACATAACAAAATGTGGAAACATGGAAATGTGTCTGAATACTTTCCAAATGTTATACCTTTCTTTATTTTAACACAAAATATTGTTTAAATGCCTGATACAATAAGAGAGAGTGCATTATAAGAAAATAAAGTGCATTTTGACAATAAACTGAATACCTGAATTACAACCAAAATAACTGAACTCTATGTCCGTGCCAGTGAAATGTTTAATGTGCTAGAATTCAGTCAATATCTGATGGATTATACCATTTCAAAAGTTGGAGTATCTTCCTCCGTTCAACTGTTGCATTTATTAGAATTGTTTGAAAAAATGACTGTTGCTACTTTTAATGTGTGAAATCTAAGCAGACTTGTATTATTGGATGAGTTCAGATGAGACTTGCTCAGGTCTAGTCTTTGTGTTGACGTACATAAAAGTTTGCTTCGTTTGTTGCAACTGAGAAATCTACCAACTTAAACTTTAGGATTGTTTTCTTCGTGACAAAGGTAGCTTTTTTTAACAATGTTTGGAGATGCTGCATTTGAAAATGAGAAAAAATATGGAAGAGAGAGAAAGAGCATGAACAAGTTTTCTTTTCTTTTGATGTTTTCATCTCAACTTGTTTCTTGTTTGGAGCTGATCTGATGAAAGTAGGGGGGCTTGTACTGCAGGGGAACGAAGGGGAACATTGATCAGCAGGGGGTCACACACACACACACACACACACACACACACACACACACACACACACACACACACACACACACACACACACACACACACACACACACACACACACACACACACACACACACACACACACACACACACACACACACACACACACACACACACACACACACACACACACACACACACACACCAATCAGCAGGGCATCATAGTGTCATGCAGAGCCGGAAATAGCCTGAGTACAATCATCTCCAACATCCCAACAGAGGGTACATGGATCTAATCACACTACAATGGAAACTGACTAACTCAGGCTCATACAGTTACAGTCTCCTCTCCTCTCCTTGAAGAGAAACATGTATGTGGAGTTACACAGGACTCGTACAGATGAACTAGTGGTGTGTAACTTTCTGTATGCAAATGGCCCAGTAAAGGAGCTTTCCTTGGACAGGCTTTGCTTATTTTAGTCCCTCCATGCATTTTCAAAGTCTGTGCTTTGTGGGAAGTTTAAAGTGAATGTATGCATGTCGGAACACTGACTTGTAGGCTGCATGCAGTTTGTAGACTTATACATTATGCATTTGCTTTGCCCTCTCCTAACAACATTTTTGTTTTTCATTATTAAATTGTTTTCCGCCACTACTAGCTACATCTAGTTTCCCATACAGGAACCGAGCGAGCCCGACCCTGCTTAGCTTCAGAGGCAAACCAGTAGTAGTATGCAGGGTGCGATGTGGCTGGAATGAAAGTGCCAAGAATTGCAGCTGGATAAAAGGCAGCAAAAGCAAAAGCCATTGTCACGCCCTGACCTTCGAGATCCTGTT
The DNA here is from genome assembly GCF_021184085.1 of Oncorhynchus gorbuscha. Classification (NCBI taxonomy): domain Eukaryota; kingdom Metazoa; phylum Chordata; class Actinopteri; order Salmoniformes; family Salmonidae; genus Oncorhynchus; species Oncorhynchus gorbuscha. The sequence continues at coordinate 38,488,311 of NC_060189.1, read as the reverse complement.
TATGTTTCTATTTTGGTTTGGTCAGGGTGTGAGTTCTGGTGGGTATTCTATATTCTATTATTTGTATTTCTATTTGTTTTGGCCGGGTAGGGTTCTCAATCAGGGACAGCTGTCTATTGTTGTCTCTGATTGAGAACCATACTTAGGTAGCCCTTTTTTCCATCTGTCTTTGTGGGAAGTTGACTTTGTTTAGGGCACATAGCCTTTAGCTTCATGGTTTGTTTTTGTAGTGTTTATTGTTTTGTTCGGCGTCATTTTACAAATAAACAGAAAATGTACGCTCACCACGCTGCACCTTGGTCCTCTTCTTTTAATGTCCGTGACAGCCATGGTAACGTAACCGAATATGGGAAAATTGCAGGAAAAAGGGGGCCATTTTATTTAATCGTGTTATTGTTTTACGTGCTCTTAACCAAATGTGTTTGTTTGTTTTTTTTTGCATTGTTTGTAATTTAAAAAAAAACGTATTCTGTACATAATATTGCTGCTACCAACTCTTATGAGAAGTGGCAGAAGCTTTTTTTTCTCCTTTTTTCCCCTTTAACGAGTCCAACGAGCCTGACGTGAAAGACATACTGCTTTCCCGGGAACAGGCTCAAATCCCTGTAATTTGCGTGAAGACGGAGAAAAAGAGGATGGAGGTCAGGCTGCCTTCTGAGAATTCGTAGGCGATCGAACAAACCCCCACTGCCTTCCGTTTTACTAGCTAACAAGCAGTCATTGAAAAATAAAATTGACGACCTACGAGGAAGATTAAACTACCAACGGGACATTACAAACTGTAATATCTTGTGCTTCACAGAGTCGTGGCTGAACAACGACATTATCAACATACAGCTGGCTGGTTATACGCTGTATCGGCAGGATAGAACAGCGACGTCTGGTAAGACAAGGGGGGGGTGGACAATGCATATTTGTAAACAACAGCTGGTGCAGAATATCTAAGGAAGTATCTCATGAAAAGCTGTAAACCACACTATCTACCTAGAGAGTTTATCTGTATTTTTCGTAGCTGTCTACATACCACCACATACCAATGCTGGCACTAAGACTGCACTCAATGAGATGATTCCACCATAAGCAAACAGGAAAACGCTCATCCAGAGGCGGCGCTCCTAGTGGCCGGGGACTATAATGCAGGGAAACTTAAATCCGTTTTACCAAATTTCTATCAGCATGTTAAATGTGCAACCAGAGGGAAAAGAACTCTAGACCACCTTTACTCCACACACCGAGACGTGTACAAAGCTCTCCATCACCCTCCATTTGGCAAATCTGACCATAATTCTATCTTCCTGATTCCTGCTTACAAGCAAAAATTAAAGTAGGAAGCAACAGTGACTCGGTCAATAAAAAAAGTGTTCAGATGAAGCTACAGGACTGTTTTGCTAGCACAGACTGGAATATGTTCCGGGATTCTTCTGATGGCATTGAGGAATACACCACATCAGTCACTGGCTTTATCAATAAGTGCATTGAGGACGTAGTCCCCACAGTGACTGTACGTACATACCCCAACCAGAAGCCATGGATTAAGGCAACATCTGCACTGAGCTAAAGGCTAGAGCTGCCGCTTTCAAGGAGCGGAACTCTAACCCGGAAACGTATAAAAAAATCCCGCTATGCCCTCAGACGAACCATCAAACATGCAAAGCATCAATACAGGACTAAGATCGAATCGTACTACACCGGCTCCGACGCTCGTCCGATGTGCCAGGGCTTGCAAACCATTACAGACTAGAAAGGGAAGCACAGCCGAGAGCTGCCCGGTGACACGAGCCTACCAGACGAGCTAAACTAATTCTATACTCGTTTTGAGGCAAATAACACTGAAACATGCATGAGAGCACCAGCTGTTCCCGGACAACTGTGTGATCACATTCTCTGCTACTGATGTGAGTAAGACCTCTAAACAGGTCAACATTCCCAAGACAGATTACCAGGACGTGTTTTACGAGCATGCGCTAACTAACTGGGAAGTGTCTTCACTGACGTTTTCAACCTCTCACATGTCTGTAATGGCTGAGTCTGTAATACCAACATGTTTTAAGCAGACCACCATAGTCCCTGTGCCCAAGAACACTAAGGTAACCTCCCTAAATGACTACCGACCCATAGCACTCACGTGTGTAGCCATGAAGTGCTTTGAAAGGTTGGTCATGGCTCACATCAACACCATTATCCCAGAAACCCTAGACCCACTTCAATTTGCATACCGCCCTAATAGATCCACAGATGATGCAATCTCTATTGCACTCCACACTGCCCTTTCCCACCTGGACAAAAGGAACACCTATGTGAGAATGCTGTTAATTGACTACAGCTCAGCATTCAACACCATAGTGCCCTCAAAGCTCATCACTAAGCTAAGGACCCAGGGACTAAACACCTCCCTCTGCAACTGGATTCTGGACCTCCTGACGGGCCGTCCCCAGGTGGTAAGGGTAGGTAACAACACATCCACCACGCTGATCCTCAACACAGAGGCCCTTTAGGGGTGCGTACTCAGTCCCCTCCTGTACTCTCTGTTCATTCATGACTGCACGACCAGGCACGACTCCAATACCATCATTAAGTTTGCCGATGACACTACAGTGGTAGGCCTGATCACAGACAACGACGAGACACCCTATAGGGAGGAGGTCAGAGACCTGGCCGTGTGGTGCCAGGACAACAACCTCTCCCTCAATGTGATCATGACAAAGGAGATGATTGTGGACTACAGGAAAAGGAGGACCGACCACGTCCCCATTCTCATCGACGGGGCTGTAGTAGAGCAGGTTGAGCGCTTCAAGTTCCTTGGTGTCCACATCATCAGAGGAAGGCCCTAAAAGACTCCAGCCGCACTGTTCTCTCTGCTACCGCACGGCAAGCGGTACCGGAGTGCCAAGTTTAGGTCTAAGAGGCTTCTAAACAGCTTCTACCCCCAAGCTCTAAGACTCCTGAACATCTAATCAAATGGCTACCCAGACTATTTGCATTGCCCCCCCCCGCGCTTTTACTTAGCTGCTACTCTGTTATTATCTATGCATAGTCACTTTAATAACTCTACCTACATGTACATATTACCTAATTTACCGTGACCAAACTGTTCCCCCGCACATTGACTCTGTACCTGTACAGTAGCAGCTACCTATATAGTCTCGCTATTGTTATTTTACTGATACTCTTTAATTACCTGTTCCTTTTATTTCTTATTCTTATTCATATTTTTTAAACTGCATTGTTGGTTAGGGGCTTGTAAGTAAGCATTTCACTGTATAGTCTACACCTGTTGTGTTCTGTGCATGTGACTAATACAATTTGATTTGCTGCTACTGTGTACACAGATACATTACTCCTCTATGGCTGGAATATGGCTCTGCTATGACATTCATCTGCCAACTCGGAAATGTCTCGAACAGCAGTGGTCGCTAACATAATGCTGAACCACCCAAGTCGTATGCTATCCTGCATATGTGTGCCCTGTCCTGTGTGTGTGTGTATTTTTGTGTGCGTATTTGTGTGTGCGTATTTGTGTCCTGTCCCATGTTTATAGTGTGTCCACTCCTTTGGGAGGAACGCTAGAGTAATCGCCACCCCCACTGGGATGTTTTTGATTAGCGACAAAATAATTTGTCGCCAAGGCTAAGCAATACTCACTGACGGCTGGCTTAACCCGTAGCCATCTGCTGTAGCCTTAACCCTAGCCTAGCCATCACATCTAGATTTGTATTAGCTGCTGTAGCTAGCTGCTAGCCTTAGTTTACCCTAGCCAGTGATACCTAGCCGGCGATGCTAACGATCATGACCAGATTAAACTTGCAGGGGATCCTCCTGCTGACCGTGTGGATTAGCACATAATGCACTAGGGACTTCTGCTGACAGCTGTTTACCATCCATAACACTGTCTCAACAGACAGACCAGATGTGCTGCCAGGCTGGCTCAGTTGGGCACTAAAGGACACAGACAGTACTGAGTAGTACTAAATACTTACAGTACTGAGTAGTACTAAGAGCATTACTGTAACATCCATTATACTAGCAGTGACATCGTCTTGCTGAACAACAGTTTTGGGGTGATCAGTAGATTTTGTCTGAGTCCCAAGTGGCACCTTGTTTCCTACATTATTTATTTGTTTATAGGGGACAATGCACATTCATCAATATCAATATTACAATAATCTAACATCCATGTAAATGTGCCGGGGTTAGCCAAAGCTCATTTGCACCTGTAGTCCCCAGGCAGGTAAGGGGCTTTACACAGCCACTATACAAATACTCACAAAAACAATTCAAAATACAAATACATTACATCCAATAATATATCATTCTGTTGGGTTCTGAAAGTAGGAAATATACTTATTCATGTCACTGAGGGACAGAGGGTAATGTATAACATTTACGTTATGTCAGGATATGTTATTGTTAGCCATCAGGGATCCTCTGGGAGGAGAAGAGACACAGTCTGGTACCAGTCACCATGACAGCCATGTGTTGGGGAGGAGTGAGCACTTTGGGGCAGAGGTCAGGTCATATGAAGTGCGGAAGAATCGATATCACTAAAAGTTCTGTCTAGCAACAGCATTGGCTGTTCAGATGTGTCGGAGGAGATTCAGCATAGGAGAAAGGGTTAAATACTAGTGCTCGTGTGAATATGTTTGATCCTTTGGGAAGAATAGTCTTGGTTTAAGCTTTCACAGTGTCCGTCAAGTTCTTACTCTAATAATTAGAATCTAACAATTCTAACAATAACATTATCATCAAATGTCGTCTTGCATATGAGGAACCACAGATAACTCATGTGTACAGGTTTGGATAGATTTGAGCCATGTTTTCAATTTACATTAAAAAATACAATAATCAGTGTAGCTTCTCAAGTCCATGGGCATTGCATTCCAGTATATTGTAGCTCTAACAGAGAAGGCAGATTGACCAATTTTACTGTGTGAAAAAGGGACAACAATCCCCTCTAGTTACTGCCCTTGTTATCCTGGAGGTGCTTTCCTTGAGCATGATAGGGGTGGAGGGGCAAGATCTAGCAGGATCTTAAAGACTAGGCTTGCATCAACATATTGCTTAAAGCTGTCAGTTCGCTGACAGTCAACCCAAAAAATTGTTAAAGGTGGTGGATTTGAATATATTTAAATCACCCATGAAGATGATCTCCTTCTTTTGATCGTGTTCTTTAAACATGGCATTTAGATGGTCATAAAATGAGATATCAGATGTTGGTGGTCGATATAATCCAATAATAGTGAGAGATATATGAGGGGAGAGGAAGACATTCAGCCCCATACATTCAAGGTCATTGGCATGTTTCCATATTATACGATTGCATTTAAAGTTAGATTTCATGTACATAAGCAATCCACCCCCTCTGCACTCATTAAAGTCAGAAATAGGAGAATATTTCTTCAGCCATGTCTCAGAGAAACAGAAAAAAAATCTAGATTAGAGTCATTCAATAAATGTTCTACCTGTTCACTCTTGGAACGAGGGTCCCAGAGTATTTTGGCCTGATTAACGGTTTGAAAAGTTTCATGGTACATTGTTTTCTAATACCTGGCTTAAGGGAAATTAGATTCTGTCTCGAACGTGGGTTTTGTTTGGGACATGTATCAAGAGTTGGCATTAAAATGTAATTATCTGCAGATTACTAATTTTTTTGAAAAGCCATGTTAGCGACAGAGGTTATGCTCACATACATAGATGTCCTGAACCAGATAATATAGGCTACTCAATGCAAACATAATGCACTACTTGGGAATAGGGTACCATTTGGGATGTAGCCTGAAGACAGTTTGCAATGCATTTTTGCATGTCTGTAGGTCGACTTGACCTCAATTTTGCTCCACAAAGCACTAGAAGAGAGCAACATGAAGTTGTTTAACAAAAGTGCATGGAGTTTGCATAAAGACATCACTCCGGGATGTCTTTAAAAACCTTTGATATGCAATATGCTACCAAGTTTTTTTTAAGGGGATTTGGAATATTATTTATAATATATCAATATTATTCATTAGTTCATACTATTAAATAATTCAATACAAATTGACTCCAGACAGCTTCTGACTGTAGACAGTATAATACTCCTTATAATGACATCTAGGCTGTTGCACTGTTACATTCACCACTTAGTTCAATGAGTTGAGATATCAATGTAAATTGACTGTAAATCGCCATGTGTTGATTTATCGCAAATTGTAAAAAGAGAACATTGCATTGATGACTACTATGCAGAAACAGTCAGAAACTATTGATCTCCTGGGTCTCTTTTAGGCAAAATGTCAGACCGAACTGGGACAAAGTTGGGGCAAATCGAACCAAGGTCAGAGTGACAGAATGCAGATACATATATACACACACGCGCACACGCACACAAACAATAGGCATATTAATAGGCCTGGGGGTGTTTATTCGAACATGTACTAGCATTGTTTACCCAATGGACATTAATCTAATCCGATCACAGATGCCCCAGGATAGATAAGTAGATAAATGTAAACAAATGACCAACAGGTTGTAGGATGTGTTGCTGTGTGATATGCAGTAGTATCTAAAGTATGGCAGCGTGAAACCACAATGCATGCAGCTCTAGATTTAGATTCAGATCTTTGCTCTGGCTAAATTTATGCAGTTTATCCACATTATGTTAATGTATGTAACTTAGAGTGAAACGTCTAGCACTTAGGTTAGTTATTGTCTATGCAAGTTATCCCAATTAACCAAAGCCTTTATTGCACCCAGTGATGCAAACAGAAATTGGAAATTGCATCATGTAATAGCAAAAAAAAAAAATCTATAATTGTTTCCACAGACAAGCTAATAACTATGCATCTTAAAAGGGAGCGGAGAGCCACTTTGATATCCAGTAAATGGCACCCTATTCTCTATATAGGGCACTGCATACTATATTCTAGTCTATATAATGCCCTATGGGTCCTGGTCAAAAGTAGTGCACTATGAAGGGAATGGGGCGCCATTTGGGATGCAACCCTCATCTTATTCTCAGCTCAGAGACTCTTGATTGAGAATCGAAGACAGATTCAGAAGCAAAACCGTGAAGACGTTCCGCATTAAGTGATTTTGAATCACAGACAATCAAAAAGCAGCTTGCAGGCCAATCCAAATCACAACCTCTTCTGAAATAACATGTCAGCTATGACTCCTAATAATGTCTTCGCTGGAGTGAATCTGTCTCCATACATGGCACATTCTACAGAAGTGGTGCAAATAGTAGTCTCACCCCAAAAAACGATTTAAAAAAAAACCCAGTTAAGTCTCCAAATTTAGGACATTTATTTACATCATGATATGTTTTATTTCAATCCAAGGCAATAACAAACATATTATAAAATTAACATTGTACATACTGTATATAGTACATTGTACATAATATAGTACATTGTTTATGCACTTATTTCTATTGAGATGTGTTTGAAAATAAAACATTTCATGAATTTTTAAAACACTATTATTTCAATAGAACATCTTAGATTTTTAACAAATCTTTAAAAAAAAATGGTGTCCCCTCCGTTGATGTCACTATCGAAACACACACATTGAAAGACTGTAGAATGAATGTGCCTTAAGCCACACCCATACAAATATCACCAGGTGATATTTCTCCAGCATGGCCACATGGTGAGTAGTCTGTTTGCAAACATTTTTGAGAAATTGAGTTAGCAAGTTGATAAATCTTCATGTATTTTTAAGTGTCACTACCAAACATCTAATATACGGCAGCGGTATCGCCATTCTAAAGTTGAATGCACCGTGCTATACCAACTGAGCTACAGAGGACTACCATGTGAGTATTGGACAAGTGCACACTTCAGGAAAAAGTGAGGCCAGCAGTGGGGCTCCAATGCTCCAAGAGCCCAAACATTTACATATATTTGGCAGAAACATAGGTGTCTTTAATGTGCTATACTGTACTGTAATGTACTGGGTTCTACTGTACTGTTTACTTGAGTTTCTTACAATTGAAGAAAGGGCCCATGGACACTTGATCGAGTGGTCTTGGTGTTGGGCCACTCAAGACCACATACATTCGGTCTTTAATAACCTTTTACTGCAGTGGGTTAAATCAGGGTCGCACAGAGTGCTTCTTGGTAGTCTTAAACAAAGTATAAAAAGTATACACCTCACACACATGGTTATGGGCTTAAAAAAAAAAGAAGACACCTGTACCATGTCAGAGATGTATATGTATTACATTTTGAGTTTGATGTATATAAAGTGTAATATTTGTATGCACAGACTGAAATTTAACAAAGCCATTTGACATAGAAACACCAGATTTTCAGTCATTTGACCTCAGGAAAGGGGGACCTTGTCATGGCCTCAACTCACTGGGTCTGGATCTTGGGACCAATCCTAACCTCACTTTGTCGGGCAGACTCAATTTCAAAACTCAAAAGAACAGACAATGACAATTCTGTTTCCCCACTCTCGCCATCCTGTCTGTATCACATCAAACGACGAGCATCACATACACCGTAAAAATATTTCCCCTCAGCTGGTCAACTTTTATATTTACTGATACCCCAATTATCACTCCTTTCATTTGTGCCCTTTTCTTGAGAACGAAACAATTAACTTTTCTTCCCCCCATTCGTCTTACTCCAAGCGCATTCCACCTCTGACCAACAGAAACACAAACAATTATCACTAGACCACTTCTTGTTACCCTCACTGATTACCCATTACCCAACTCTTTTTTCACCCACTGTGAAACAGCAAATGGATCAGCCAAAAGGCAAGGGTCAACTTTTTCTAAAACAATTTGGGGAAAGGTGAAAAAAATATACTTCTAACATTCAAAAGTCAACTAAAAACGAAAACTGTACTCCTTCAGTCATATTCAAATGTCTATTTAGATCCCTAAACAGGCTCAGGAACCTGGGAGGGGGAACCTCTTTATTCAGTATTCCCTGTAACAAGTTCTGTTTAGGGATCCAGGTGGCCGTTTTAATAATTGTTTATGTCTTGGGGTGGAAGCTGTTAAGGAGCCTTTTGAACCTAGACTTAGTGCTCTGGTGCCGCTTGCCGTGCGGTAGCAGGGAGAACAGTCTATGACTTGGGTGACTGGCAATTTTTTTGTCCTTTTTCTGACACAGCCGAGTATGTATGTCCTGGATGGCAGGAAGCTTGACCCTAGTGATGTACTGGGCCGTACGCACTACCCTCTGTAGCGTCTTACGGTCGGATTCCGAGCAGTTGCCATACCAGGCGGTGATGCAATCAGTCAGGATTATCTCGATAGTGCAGCTGTAGAACTTTTTGAGGATCTGGGACCAGGCCAAATCTTTTTAGTCTCCTGAGGGGGAAAAGGTGTTGTCGTGCCCTCTTCACAACTGTCTTGGTGTGTTTGGACCATGAGTTTGTTGGTGATGTGGACACCAAAGAACTTAACTCTCGACCCGCTCCACTACAGCCCTGTCAATGTGAATGGGGGGCGCTTTCAGCCATCCTTTTCCTGTAGTCCACGATCAGCTCCTTTGTCTTGCTCATGTTGAGGGAGAGGTGGTTGTCCTGGCACCACACTCCAAGGCTTGAGAACCTGTTGTGCTTGAGAACCTGTCGAGCCAGCCGAGGCAAGGAAGCCTGACGAGCCAGCTGAGGCATCCCTGTTGCTTTGGCAGCGACACTTGGACCCAAAGTCACCAGTAAAAATATCATGAATCCCTGTTGTTTCCCCTTGGTGAGTTGTTATTCTGTAACGTATACGCTGGGAGTCGGGAAGCAAGTACAGGGAGTGAATTTAATAATAAATTAAACAAAGCAAGAAACACAAGTAGTGTACAGAACACAGGAACAGAATCAGAGTCAACAACTGAGGAAATAACCAAGGGGAGTGACAGATATAGGGGATGTAATCAGGAAGGTGATGGAGTCCAGGTGAGTGTCATGAGGCACAGGTGCGTGTAACGATGGTGGCAGGTGAGCATAAATGAGACAACTGGCGGTAGAGCACCGGAGAGGGGGAGTGGGAGTAAACATGACAAAAACTGATTTAAGTTTGCCTACATTAAAGTCCCCGGCCGCTAGGAGTGCCGCATCTGGTTGAGCATTTTCTTGTTTGCTTATGGCCGGATACAGCTCAATGCGGTCTTAGTGCCACCATCGGTTTGTGGTGGTACATAGATGGCTAAGGAAAATCTAAATGAAAACTCTCTTTGTAGATAGTGTGATCTACAGCTTATCATGAGGTACTCTACCTGAGGCGAGCAATATCTCAAGACTTCCTTAATATTAGACATCTGGACATTGATCTTGTACTGGTATATAGCTCCATTCTTGTGTATTTTATTTAATTCCTCGTGTTACAATTTAATTTTTAAACACTGCATCGTTGGTAAGCGCTCGTAAGCAAGCATTTTATGATAGTCTACACCAGTTATATTCGGCGCATATGATTTGAATATAGGCCTTCGTCCTCTATTGAATTACACAGATTTAAGTGTTACTCACTGCTTGCCACTGTGGGCGGAACAGAGGTACTGCGAGGCCATTACATGAAAGACAGAGAACAGTCAGAGGTTTTTCGGGTACTTGCCCTTACTTTTACTACCAGAATGCAGTTGCGTAATTTGGCCAGCGGAATTTGTATTAAATCCCAACGTTTCCGCTCCCATTTACAGTACCAGTCAAAAGTTTGGACACAACTACTCATTCAAGGTTTTTAAAATGTATTTGTACAATTTTCTACATTGTTTAATAATAGTGAAGACATCAAACTATGAAATAACATATGAAATAATTTAGTAACCAAAAAAGTGTTAAACAAATCTTAGAAATGTCCTTGTTTTTGAAAGAAAAGCTCATTTTTCATCCATTAAAATAACATCACATTGATCAGAAATACAATGTAGACACTGTTAATGTTGTAAATGACTATTGTAGCTGGAAACAGCAGATTTTTTATGGAATATCTACATAGGCGTACAGAGGCCCATTATCAGCAACCATCACTCCTGTGTTCCAATGGCACGTTGTGTTAGCTAATCCATGTTTATCATTTTAAAAGGCTAATTGATCATTAGAAAACCCTTTTGCAATTATGTTAGCACAGCTGAAAACTGTTGTTCTGATTAAAGAAGCAATACAACTGGCCTTAGACTAGTTGAGTATCTGGAGCATCAGTATTTGTGGGTTCAATCACAGGCTCAAAATGGCCAGAAACAAAGACCTTTCTTCTGAAACTCGTCAGTCTAAACTTGTTGTGAGAAAAGAACGCTATTATATAACAGAGCAAACTAGCTTTAGCCAGAATGGAAAGAGGAGTGGGAGGCCCTGGTGCACAACTGAGCAAGGGGACAAGTACATTAGTGTCTAGTTTGAGAAACAGATGCCTCACAAGTCCTCAACTGGCAGCTTCATTAAATAGTACCCGCAAAAAAACAGACTCAACGTCAACACCGAAGACGAGACTCAGGGATGCTGGCCTTCTAGGCAGAGTTCCTCTGTCCAGTGTCTGTGTTCTTTTGCCCATCTTAATCTTTTATTTTTATTGGCCAGTCGGATGGCTTTTTTTCTTTGCAACTCTGCCTATTAGGCCAGCATCCCAGAGTTGCCTCTTCACTGTTGACGTAGGGTCAGGTAATGCAACGACAAAGCAATGATTTTGCTTTGAAGTTCAACGTGGATCATTCTCCTAATTGCCTGTGGGAGAATCCAGCTCAATCACTGTATCACCATCTATGTGCCACCTGACATGCCATACTATAGTTTGTAGGAAGAAAAAGAGAGTGATATGCACATCTTAAATTTAAGAATACCGGTGCTGGACTAAGAAATAATACTAAGATAAAGGAATGACAGGCCTGCACAACGAATATTGCTTCTCCCCAGCGCTTTATTTCTGCACCCAAGTATACAAAAGTCTTCATCTTTTTGTACAAACGTGTTTTTCTATGTGGTTTCTTTCGTTTTGTTTTCCAGGCCCGGCTATTCCTGTTGGAGTGGACGTACAAGTGGAAAGCTTGGACAGCATCTCAGAAGTAGACATGGTGGGTTAAGGCTAACCAATTTTTGTACTACCAAGTTATGACACAAAAATTTCCCACTGTGCATTGTGGAAATAAAGTTATAGTAAAATACCCACATCATTAACACTTATGCCATTTCTTCCTGAATCCAAATGGACACGTACTGTTTGTATTTTTTGTCCTGGTAAATCCCTTATGTAACAGACTAACATTTGGATTGTCTTTATTTACCATTGCAGATGGTCATCATAATGATGTGTACTGTACTCCCAACTGTTGATAGTCATTACATGAGGGAGAGGGGTGAAATAGGGGGTGAGAGAGGGATGATCTCTACTTTAGGAGTTTTGTGAGGAGTTGGAGTACACGGAGGGAGATGAGGAGTAGGAAGGGGTAAAAGCTGAGGAGGAGATTTGAGTCTTTTTGTAGTGGAGCTCAACCCCAGAGGCATGAGAGGTTGCAGAGAAATCAAAGAGACTGCTTTGACCATTGACTTTCAGGCTACACTTAATTTCACCCCCAACAGGATTTCAACCCAAAGTGCTGTAAGCACTGACAGCTGGGTTGATTTCTATTTACCTATTTCTATTTCTATTTTCTATTCTCCTCTCTGCACAGACCATACAAACGCTCCACACCGCGTGGCCGCTGCCACCCTAATCTGGTGGTCCCAGCGCGCACGATCCATGTGGAGTTCCAGGTCTCCGGTAGCCTCTGGAACGGCCGATCTGCAGCCAACAAGGCAGAGTTCATCTCAGCCTATGCCTCCCTCCAGTCCCTCGACTTCTTGGCACTGACAGAAACATGGATCACCACAGATAACACTGCTACTCCTACTGCTCTCTCTTCGTCCGCCCACGTGTTCTCGCACACCCCGAGAGCTTCTGGTCAGCGGGGTGGTGGCATCGGGATCCTTATCTCTCCCAAGTGGTCATTCTCTCTTTCTCCCCTTACCCATCTGTCTATCGCCTCCTTTGAATTTCATGCTGTCACAGTTACCAGCCCTTTCAAGCTTAACATCCTTATCATTTATCGCCCTCCAGGTCCCCTCGGAGAGTTCATCAATGAGCTTGATGCCTTGATAAGCTCCTTTCCTGAGGACGGCTCACCTCTCACAGTTCTGGGCGACTTTAACCTCCCCACGTCTACCTTTGACTCATTCCTCTCTGCCTCCTTCTTTCCACTCCTCTCCTCTTTTGACCTCACCCTCTCACCTTCCCCCCTACTCACAAGGCAGGCAATACGCTCGACCTCATCTTTACTAGATGCTGTTCTTCCACTAACCTCATTGCAACTCCCCTCCAAGTCTCCGACCACTACCTTGTATCCTTTTCCCTCTCACTCTCATCCAACACTTCCCACACTGCCCCTACTCGGATGGTATCGCGCCGTCCCAACCTTCGCTCGCTCTCCCCCGCTACTCTCTCCTCTTCCATCCTATCATCTCTTCCCTCTGCTCAAACCTTCTCCAACCTATCTCCTGATTCTGCCTCCTCAACCCTCTTCTCCTCCCTTTCTGCATCCTTTGACTCTCTATGTCCCCTATCTTCCAGGCCGGCTCGGTCCTCCCCTCCCGCTCCGTGGCTTGACGACTCATTGCGAGCTCACAGAACAGGGCTCCGGGCAGCCGAGCGGAAATGGAGGAAAACTCGCCTCCCTGCGGACCTGGCATCCTTTCACTCCCTCCTCTCTACATTTTCCTCCTATGTCTCTGCTGCTAAAGCCACTTTCTACCACTCTAAATTCCAAGCATCTGCCTCTAACCCTAGGAAGCTCTTTGCCACCTTCTCCTCCCTCCTGAATCCTCCTCCCCCCCTCCTCCCTCTCTGCAGATGACTTTGTCAACCATTTTGAAAAGAAGGTCGACGACATCCGATCCTCGTTTGCTAAGTCAAACGACACCGCTGGTTCTGCTCACACTGCCCTACCCTGTGCTCTGACCTCTTTCTCCCCTCTCTCTCCAGATGAAATCTCGCGTCTTGTGACGGCCGGCCGCCCAACAACCTGCCCACTTGACCCTATCCCCTCCTCTCTTCTCCAGACCATTTCCGGAGACCTTCTCCCTTACCTCACCTCGCTCATCAACTTATCCCTGACCGCTGGCTACGTCCCTTCCGTCTTCAAGAGAGCGAGAGTTGCACCCCTTCTGAAAAAACCTACACTCGATCCCTCCGATGTCAACAACTACAGACCAGTATCCCTTCTATCTTTTCTCTCAAACTCTTGAACGTGCCGTCCTTGGTCAGCTCTCCCGCTATCTCTCTCAGAATGACCTTCTTGATCCAAATCAGTCAGGTTTCAAGACTAGTCATTCAACTGAGACTGCTCTTCTCTGTATCACGGAGGCGCTCCGCACCGCTAAAGCTAACTCTCTCTCCTCTGCTCTCATCCTTCTAGACCTATCGGCTGCCTTCGATACTGTGAACCATCAGATCCTCCTCTCCACCCTCTCCGAGTTGGGCATCTCCAGCGCGGCCCACGCTTGGATTGCGTCCTACCTGACAGGTCGCTCCTACCAGGTGGCATGGCGAGAATCTGTCTCCTCACCACGCCCTCTCACCACTAGTGTCCCCCAGGGCTCTGTTCTAGGCCCTCTCCTATTCTCGCTATACACCAAGTCACTTGGCTCTGTCATAACCTCACATGGTCTCTCCTATCATTGCTATGCAGACGACACACAATTAATCTTCTCCTTTCCCCCTTCTGATGACCAGGTGGCGAATCGCATCTCTGCATGTCTGGCAGACATATCAGTGTGGATGACGGATCACCACCTCAAGCTGAACTTTGGCAAGACGGAGCTGCTCTTCCTCCCGGGGAAGGACTGCCCGTTCCATGATCTCGCCATCACGGTTGACAACTCCATTGTGTCCTCCTCCCAGAGCGCTAAGAACCTTGGCGTGATCCTGGACAACACCCTGTCGTTCTCAACTAACATCAAGGCGGTGGCCCGTTCCTGTAGGTTCATGCTCTACAACATCCGCAGAGTACGACCCTGCCTCACACAGGAAGCGGCGCAGGTCCTAATCCAGGCACTTGTCATCTCCCGTCTGGATTACTGCAACTCGCTGTTGGCTGGGCTCCCTGCCTGTGCCATTAAACCCCTACAACTCATCCAGAACGCCGCAGCCCGTCTAGTGTTCAACCTTCCCAAGTTCTCTCACGTTACCCCGCTCCTCCGCTCTCTCCACTGGCTTCCAGTTGAAGCTCGCATCCGCTACAAGACCATGGTGCTTGCCTACGGAGCTGTGAGGGGAACGGCACCTCAGTACCTCCAGGCTCTGATCAGGCCCTACACCCAAATAAGGGCACTGCGTTCATCCACCTCTGGCCTGCTCGCCTCCCTACCACTGAGGAAGTACAGTTCCTGCTCAGCCCAGTCAAAACTGTTCGCTGCTCTGGCTCCCCAATGGTGGAACAAACTCCCTCACGACGCCAGGACAGCGGAGTCAATCACCACCTTCCGGAGACACCTGAAACCTCACCTCTTTAAGGAATACCTAGGATAGGATAAAGTAATCCTTCTCACCCCCCTTAAAATATTTAGATGCACTATTGTAAAGTGGCTGTTCCACTGGATGTCATAAGGTGAATGCACCAATTTGTAAGTCGCTCTGGATAAGAGCGTCTGCTAAATGACTTAAATGTAATGTAAATGTATTTACATGTATAAACTGTAGCACTTTTCTCAAAGTCAAAGCTCCACATAGATTTGTGTAACTTACTCATTGGGATGTTTACAATTGGGTATAGTTTTGCACAATCACTGGGCACTTTCATTTTGGATCATAAAGTTTCTACATTTTAGACCATTCTATTGGTTCACTCACCCTGGGTACTGGGCAATGCATAACTTTCCCCTTCTCTGTTCCAATAGGACTTCACCATGACTCTGTACCTGAGACACTATTGGAAGGATGAGCGTCTGACCTTCACCAGCTCCACCAATAAGAGCATGACATTTGACGGGCGTCTGGTGAAGAAGATCTGGGTGCCAGATGTGTTCTTTGTCCACTCCAAGAGATCCTTCATCCATGACACCACCACAGACAACATCATGCTCAGGGTCTTTCCCGACGGACACGTCCTCTACAGCCTGAGGTGGGTCTGGGATGCTTTGGGGACTAGGGTTGAAAAATTCCGGTCACTTTTCCAAAATACCCATGATTTCTGGAATGAGATGGAAATAAGCAGGAAATCCAGAATCCTGGAATTTTTGTAAAGTTACCGGAATTTCGCAACCTTATGGTATGGATGGAATGGGATGGAGCAAAAGCCTTCACACACTGGGGCCTTCCCTTGCCACGATTCGCCTCCCCTGCTACAAAGTGATCGACTCCTAAAATTCTCAATACTGGGATTATGTATTTAACTGTTGTCATGTAAGAACGAAATGTAATCAGTTTAGAATGTTAATAGTATCCTACATTTTAATATTAAAAATAACATGGTTCTGTGCAGGATGTATCTAGACAAGAAGATTCATTTGCATTTTGCTTCTGTTTGTTAAGATTTTAAATGTGCTTCTGGCTGATATTTTCAAAAAATCTGTTTTTGAAAACCAGGCCAAAATGTGAAGGTACTACTACTACTTGTTGGTTATGCCAGATTGTTCTATTATGCTTCCAAAAGTCATTCACCAGACATTGGATGCACAAATTGTGTTCTAATGGGTTGAGAACATGTTTATTGTTATTCATGAGTGGCCCTGTTTTTCCAGACCATCTACGAAACTCAGCAAAAAAAGAAACGTCCTGTCTTTCAAAGATCATTGTAAAAATCCAAATAACTTCACAGATCTTCATTGTAAAGGGGTTAAACACTGTTTCCCATGCTTGTTCAATGAACCAGCTAGTTCAATGAACCATGAACAATTAATGAACATGCACCTGTTGAACGGTCGTTAAGACACTAACATTTTACAGACGGTAGGCAATTAAATAAGGTCACAGTTATGAAAACTTAGGACACTAAAAGGCCTTTCTACTGACTCTGAAAAACACAAAAAGAAAGATGCCCAGGGTCTCTGCTCATCCGCGTGAATGTGCCTTAGGCATGCTGCAAGGAGGCATGAGGACAGCAGATGTTGCCAGGGCAATAAATTGCAATGTCCGTACTGTGAGACGCTTAAGACAGTGCTACAGGGAGACAGGACGGACAGCTGACCGTCCTCGCAGTGGCAGACCACGTGTAACAACACCTGCACAGGATCGGTACATCTGAACATCACACCTGCGGTACAGGAAAGCAACTGCCGGAGTTACACCAGGAACGCACAATCCCTCCATCAGTGCTCAGACTGTCCACAATAGGCTGAGAGAGGCTGGACTGAGGGCTTGTAGGCCTGATGTAAGGCAGGTCCTCACCAGACATCAACAGGAACAACGTCACCTATGGGCACAAACTCACCATCGCTGGACAAGACAGGACTGGCAAAAAGTGCTCTTCACTGACGGGTTGTGGTTTTGTCTCACCAGGGGTGATGGTCGGATTCACGTTTATCGTAGACGGAGTGAGCGTTACAGCGAGGCCTGTACTCTTGAGCGGGATCGTTTTGGTGGTGGAGAGTCCGTCATGGTCTGGGGCGGTGTGTAACAGTATCATCGGACTGAGCTTGTTGTTATTGCAGGCAATCTCACCGCTGTGCGTTACAGGGAAGACATCCTCCTCCCTCATGTGGTACCCTTCCTGCATGACCCTCCAGCATGACAATGCCACGAGCCATACTGCTTGTTCTGTGCATGATTTCCTGCAAGACAGGAATGTCAGTGTTCTGCCATGGCCAGCGAAGAGCCTGGATCTCAATCCCATTGAGCATGTCTGGGACCGGAGGGTGAGGGCTAGGGCCATTCCCCCCATAAATGTCCAGGAACTTGCAGGTGCCTTGGTGGAAGAGTGGGGTAACATCTCACAGCATGAACTGGCAAGTCTGGTGCAGTTCATGAGGAGGAGATGCACTGCAGTACTTAATGCAGCTGGTGGCCACACCAGATACTGACTGTTACTTTTGAATTTGACCCCCCCCTTTGTTCAGGGACACATTATTCCATTTCTGTTAGTCACGTCTGTGGAACTTGTTCAGTTTGTCTCAGTTGTTGAATCTTATGTTCATACAAATATTTACATGTTAAGTTTGCTGAAAATAAACACAGTTGACAGTGAGAGGACGTTTCTTTTTCTGCTGAGTTTACATAGTTATAATCAGTATTGAATTGGTTGTATGGAATAATAAGGACAACAGAAAGGACCAACCAAATTTTCAAAGTCATGTCATGCTATTTATTTATTACAAAAGGCAAAAAGAGAAAGTACCATACAACTTTGAAAATCTTGTGCTAGCATACAATAACTTTTTTGAGTGCGGACCCTCTACAAGAATCTTATGTGTTGCAAACAGGCTCATAGGGGAATCTTAGGTTACTTGATGTCACATCATGGATCTGTGTTGTCCTTTACTGTACAGGGTGACAGTGACCGCAGCCTGTAACATGGACTTCAGTCGCTTTCCTCTGGACACCCAGACCTGCTCACTGGAGCTGGAGAGCTGTGAGTAACTGTCATCAACTACTATTAAGGCTGATACTGTCAGAACTTCTCACATTTTTAATAAGGGGATGAATCCTAACTTAGATACACACACACACACAGAAATCTCCATTTGACATCAAAAGATGATGTATTCAAATGCCTACGATATCTCTAGTTAGGATTTTTCCCACTGGGCACAACATTTAGTATTTTTTACTAAAGTAAATACACAAACAGAACAATATTATGGAGAATATATCTAATGTTTGTGCTCCCCAGATGCCTATACGGATGAGGACCTGATGCTGTACTGGAAGAGTGGGGATGAGTCCTTGAGTACGGACGACCGTATCTCCCTTTCTCAGTTCCTCATCCAGAAGTTCCACACCACCTCTCACCTGGCGTTCTACAGCAGCACAGGTACACTAAACCACATTACAGTGCAGTGCAGTACAGTACAGTTAAGACAGCAGATCAATGTTACGGACAAATAGGGTAATTTTGGTTGAGCTAAAGGTATTGACTAAGATTAGGGTTCACGATCAGTGGTCAATTAGGTATTGGTACAGGGATCAACCACACTACATGATTTGAGTTAAAAACTCCAATACACAGTCATTTAAGTCATCACAATAACCTCATGGAGGGAATCATAAGCATTGACATTCCCATGATGATATTATTGACCCATATTTTCCTTTGGTTTTGTGTCCTCCTGTACAGGCTGGTACAATCGTCTGTACATCAACTTTACCCTGCGGAGACACATCTTCTTCTTCCTGCTTCAGACCTACTTCCCTGCCACCCTCATGGTCATGCTGTCCTGGGTGTCCTTCTGGATCGACCGCAGGGCCGTCCCAGCCCGCGTCTCGCTGGGTAAAATTATGGTGGTGCTACTAATAGCTCAGAAGTCTTACAGTTTGTCGTCTCTAGCGCTGCTTATTTCCCTCATTGTCAGATTTCCGGCATTTGGTGGTATTGTGTAAGTAATCACAATGGTTTTCAGCGTCGAGCCTTGAACAATAAAGCCCTCTTTGTCAGACCTAATGAAGATATATTGGTGTTGTACGATTACAAGAAAGAATACATATTCAAAAATATTCAGATACTTATAGAAATGTCTGAACTCTATTCTGGTAGCCCCCATTCCATATATAGTTGAAGTCAGAAGTTTACATGCACTTTAGCCAAATACATTTAAACTCAGTTTTTCACAATCCCTGACATTTAATCCTAGTAAAAATTCCCTGTTTTAGGTCAGTTAGGATCACCACTTTATTTTAAGATTGTAAAATGTCAAAATAATAGAGAATTATTCATTTCAGCTCTTATTTCTTTCATCATATTTCCAGTGAGTCAGAAGTTTACATACACTCAATTAGTATTTGGTAACATTGCATTTAAATTGTTTCACTTGGGTCAAACGTTTCAGGTAGCCTTCCACAAGCTTCCCAAAATAATTTGGGTGAATTTTGGCACATTCCTCCTGACAGAGCTGGTGTAACTGAGTCAGGTTTGTAGGCCTCCTTGCTCACACACTCTTTTTCAGTTCTGCCCACAACTTTTTCTATAGGATTGAGGTCAGGGCTTTGTGATACCACTCCAATACCTTGACTTTGTTGTCCTTGAGCCATTTTGCCACAACTTTGGAAGTATGCTTGGGGTCATTGTCCATTTGGAAGACCCATTTGCGACCAAGCTTTAACTTCCTGACTGATGTCTTGAGATGTTGCTTCAATATATCCACATCATTTTCCTACCTCATGATGCCGTCTATTTTGTGAAGTGCACCGGTCCCTCCTGCAGCAAAGCACCCCCACAACATGATGCTGCCACTCCCATGCTTCATGGTTGGGATGGTGTTTTTCGGCTTGCAAGCCTTCCCCTTTTTCCTCCAAACATAACGATAGTCATTATGGCCAAACAGTTCTATTTTTGTTTCAGCAGACCAGAGGACATTTCTCCAAAATATACCATCTTTGTCCCAATGTGCAGTTGCAAACAGTAGTCTGGCTTTTGGAGGTTTTGGAGCATTGTTATGGTTTTGGAGCATTGTTATGTCAATATAGGACTCATTTTACTGTGGATATTGATACATTTGTACCTGTTTCCTCCAGCATCTTCAAGGTCCTTTGCTGTTCTCGGTTTTATTTTCACATTTCGCACCAAAGTACGTTCATCTCTAGGAGACAGGCCGCTTCTCCTTCCTGAGCGGTATGACGGCTGTGTCGTCCCATGGTGTTTATACTTGCATACTATCGTTTGTACAGATGAACGTAGTACCTTCAGGCATTTGTAAATTGCTCCCAAGAATGAAAGACTTGTGAAGGTCTACAATTAGTTTTTCTGAGGTCTTGGCTGATTTCTTTAGATTTCCCCATGATGTCAAGCAAATAGGCATTGAGTTTGAAGGTAGGCCTTGAAATACATCCACAGGTACACCTCCAATTGACTCAAATGATGTCAATTAGCCTATCAGAAGCTTCTAAAGCCATCACTTAATTGTCTGGAATTTTCCAAGCTGTTTAAAGGCACAGGCAACTTAGTGTATGTAAACTCCTGACCCACTGAAATTGTGACACCGTGAAGTAATCTGTCTGTAAACAATTGTTGGAAAAATGACTTGTGTCATGCACAAGTCCTAACCGACTTGCAAAAACTATAGTTCGTTAACAAGAAAATTGTTGAGTGGTTGAAAAATGAGTTTATGACTCCAACCTAAGTGTACAGTGGGGCAAAAAAGTATTTAGTCAGCCACCAATTGTGCAAGTTCTCCCACTTAAAAAGATGAGAGGCCTGTAATTTATCACACTTCAACTGTGACAGACAAAATGAGAAAAAAATCCAGAAAAATCACATTTTTAGGATTTTTTATGAATTTATTTGCAAATTATGGTGGACAATAAGTATTTGGTCAATAACAAAAGTTTATCTCAATACCCTTTGTTGGCAATGACAGAGGTCAAATGTTTTCTGTAGGTCTTCACAAGGTTTTCACACACTGTTTCTGGTAATTTGGCCCAGTCCTCCATGCAGATCTCCTCTAGAGCAGTGATGTTTTGGGGCCGTGGCTGGGCAACATGGACTTTCAACTCCCTCCAAAGATTTTCTATGGGGTTGAGATCTGGAAACTGGCTAGGCCACTCCAGGACCTTGAAATGCTTCTTACGAAGCCACTCCTTCGTGGCCCGGGCGGTGTGTTTGGGATCATTGTCATGCTGAAAGACCCAGCCACGTTTCATCTTCAATGCCCTTGCTGATGGAAGGAGGTTTTCACTCAAAATCTCACGATACATGGCCCCATTCATTCTTTCCTTTACACAGATCAGTCGTCCTGGTCCCTTTGCAGAAAAACAGCCCCAAAGCATGATGTTTCCACCCCCATGCTTCACAGTATGTATGGTGTTCTTTGGATGCAACTCAGCATTCTTTGTCTTCCAAACACGACGAGTTGGTTTATTACCAAAAAGTTCTATTTAGGTTTCATCTGACCATATGACATTCTCCCAATCTTCTTCTGGATCATCCAAATACTCTCTAGCAAACTTTAGACAGGCCTGGACATGTACTGGCTTAAGCAGGGGGACACGTCTGGCACTGCAGGATTTGAGTCCCTGGCGGCGTAGTGTGTTACTGATGGTAGGCTTTGTTACTTTGGTCCCAGCTCTCTGCAGGTCATTCACTAGGTCCCCCCGTGTGGTTCTGGGATTTTTGCTCACCGTTCTTGTGATCATTTTGACCCCACGGGGTGAGATCTTGCGTGGAGCCCCAGATCAAGGGAGATTATCAGTGGTCTTGTATGTCTTCCATTTCCTAATAATTGCTCCCATAGTTTTCAAACCAAGCTGCTTACCTATTGCAGATTCAGTCTTCCCAGCCTGGTGCAGGTCTACACTTTTGTTTCTGGTGTCCTTTGACAGCTCTTTGGTCTTGGCCATAGTGGAGTTTGGAGTGTGACTGTTTGAGGTTGTGGACAGGTGTCTTTTATACTGATAACAAGTTCAAACAGGTGCCATTAATACAGGTAACGAGTGGAGGACAGAGGAGCCTCTTAAAGAAGAAGGTGACCAAATACTTATTTTCCACCATAATTTGCAAATAAATTCATTCAAAATCCTACAATGTGGATTTTTCTCTCTCATTTTGTCTGTCATAGTTGAAGTGTACCTATAATGAAAATTACAGTCCTCTCTCATCTTAAGTGGGAGAACATGCACAATTGGTAGCTGACTAAATACTTTTTTGCCCCACTGTATGTACACTTCCGACACTAACTGTATATATTTTTAATCCAACAGACGTGAGCTTTTGCTATTTCCTTCTTTTTTTCCACTGCAGGTATCACCACAGTGCTCACCATGTCCACCATCATTACTGGCGTGAACGCCTCCATGCCCAGAGTGTCCTACATCAAGGCTGTGGACATCTACCTGTGGGTCAGCTTTGTGTTTGTCTTCCTATCTGTGCTGGAGTACGCTGCCGTCAACTACCTGTCCACCGTGCAGGACCGCAGGGAACGTAAGATGCGAGACGAGATAAGAGAAAGGGCCAGGTCACAGGTAATGAGATGCTACCATAGTACTGTGCATATGAGACAATTTTCAAAGAGTAACTGAATATCTCTTGTGAATACAGTTTGCTCTTAATTTCATGCAACTCGGTTGGACTGCGAGACACTGCTGACACATTACTTCCTCTTCTTTCTTAGGGCCTAACTTAATACATGCTAACACATGAATGTTTGGTCAAATGTCTCATTGACATGCATGATTTAAAAAATGACAGGCATGCATCTCAAGTTAGTTTAGATCCATTTTTCCTGCCATAACCTCGGTCTTCCGCTTACCTTCTCTCCTTCCCTGCAGTCGCTGCCCTGCACCTGTGGCATGTCCCAGACCAGGACCATGATATTAGACGGGAACTACAGCGAGGCGGACACCAACAGCCTGGCAGGCTACACCTCGGGAACTATGGTGTCCGAGGAGGATGTGGAGATGCCACATGAGGTGATGAACGAGAAGCAGACTCCTGGGGAGCACATGGTGGTCCACCTGTCTGTCAGTAGCGAGTCCACAACCACCAAGAAGAAAGGTATCCGTGCCCTTAAAATTATCCAGAATACACATGCAATCGACAAGTACTCCAGGATGTTATTCCCTGGCTCCTATATCCTATTCAACTTCATCTACTGGTGTTCATACTGTATAGGAGCGTAGGGTTTACTGTATAGGTGCAGTATGGGCCCTGGTCAAAAGTAATGCACTATGTATTGATTAGGGTGCCATTTTGGGACACAGACTATGTTTATCATACGACATGGACAAGAAAAAGGCTAAGAGAGACTGCTATTGAGGTTTACATGGACATTTTGATACTAATGGCCCATATTTGGATGGACTGCTAACTGGTTTGACTTGGGTACTGGCCCATATGAGACTGATCTATATGGGTTTATGTTTATTATGTATATTAAGGTAAGTGTGACTCACTCACGAATGACGGGAGATTGCGAAAGTCTAAGAGACGGAGACTATGTGGATATTTGGCACTGATGGACAAAGAGAAAAGCCCCAGAGAGAGAGACCGAGACATTCTTCATCATCCCACTGTAGTTTGTGAATTTCTGTCAATCGATTCCACAGGTTGAGTCATAGTTCTGCAAGTACATATCAGCTGTTGTTTAAAAACTCTTTTGTCCAAATAACTATCATTTCAAGTCTTTTGTACTCTGGGCTTGGCATTTGACAACAGAGGTGTGTCTACAATGTTGTTAGCTTTTCATTCAGGTCTATTTGGCATTCAGGTCTAAGTACCAGTTCAGTCTGTTGAATCAGCTCAGTGTTTAACAGAGTTGAGTTTAATGGGTGCGTACAAAATGGCACCCTATACTCTTTATAATGGACTACTCTGGGCAAAAGTAGTGCACTATATAGGAAATAGGGTGCCATTTGGGATGGACATGATGCTTTGGATTAGAGAATCTGCTACATATGTGAAATGTTATGATGCAATATACTACAGTGTGTGTGTGTATATATATAATGGTTTGTGGTTCAAGTGAGGTCTTAGTGCTGCTAAAACAGCTGTGAAGTCATTAAAGCACAACAGTAACAATAATGTAGAGCATTTCAAGCTGTGAACAACAGTTACTGGGACATTTGTAGCTTACTGTGTAAAGGAACTGAGGAATTGTGTATAGATATGTATTTTCCTTTCTCTGATACCTCTCATATGGTCATTATTGTATGGTTATATGCCATTGTAAAAAAAGAATTTAGGCCTACAATGTAAATATATAAATCTAAAAACAAATACCTTGTATTGTGCCACTGTAGCACTTAATAAAGATTTGTGTAATGAATTACATGTTTAAAAACATCTAAGGTGTCCCATGTCATCGTACCTTAACAAGCTACAGCCACAAAAGGCAGCACATGGCTTTGCTTGAGATATTGACCTTAAATGTACAGTATAGAAGATTTTTGCCTAAAACTAAATATACTTTTATTTTGAGCACTAGAGGCTTTAATAGTCCGGTGAGAAGCTGCAACCCTAAAATTAGATGAACGATTCTATTCTCATTCTAATTACGTGGCTGGAACAGCTTTTAGTAAACACTTTTTTTGTTGTCAATGTGTGAGCAGAAATTGGCTTTAAGTAAATGCAGCTGTAGGCTTTCTTCACTAGACAAGTTCGCATTAGTTTTGTGAAACCATAATACTACTTTAGCCATTCCATTTTGAATAGGGAGTCACTACAGGAAACTATTTTCCTGTATCACCATGTAGATATTTTTCATTATGAAAATAAAATGTATTGTATAATTTGGTGGTATTAAAATATTATTGGTGAAATGTGTTTTATATGTTGCTGTTAGCATTTCTGTTCTGTTTGTTGCAAGTATTACAACTGTTCAGACTATTAAACTTCCCCCCCTCCCCTGGCTCCTGCATCCTATTTAATTTACTGGTGTTCCTACTGTATAGGAGCAGTATGGCTATGGGAGCCTGGTGGATTGGGACGCATCCTATGTTGTTCATACTAGTGTGTTTTAACACACAGCCAAGGACAAGAGGGACTGAAATCACACACACTTGCTCTGTCAATCAGACTGAGTCCAGAAGAACACGGTATCTGTCTAGCTCTTCAGCGCGCGCCTTTCCGTTTGAATTGTTGACGTAATACGCTCACGCCCCACGATTATCAATTGCTCTGCGGATTTGCTGCTCTCGTCTGGCTAAATCCGCTAAGGTTAGGCTATGCAGCTATCGCAGAGGCCTCTCCTACACTTCCTGCGTTATGCTAGAAGTTTACAGTGCATATTAGGTCATTTGTGGACAGGAACGCTAGCTGTTACTTTCACCAAATGCACAGGAATCGGTAAGTCATTTCATGTCGTCTATTTTGGTTATCGCCCGGCTGTTCATGTTATGGTAATTTGTACCTTAAATCGCATGATGACAAACGTATTATGGACTCCATCGTCACGTTGTCAGACTTCAGTAGTATCATATTATGGATAGACATTTCCCTTTTGTAGACCTATATCCCAATATATTTGAAGTCGAAGTCTCTATTATTAATATAGGGTTGAAAACGTCCCGAAATAGCTTGCCGTTTCAGTCGTAGGGCTATTTCCATAAAATAGATTTGGATACAGGCAAATGATCAAGTCTTGGGGCAGAGATTTCAGATCCGAATCGTTTCAGTCAATATACAATTATGAAGCCACTGGGGAGCGATGCAATGTAACGTTAGTGAGGGCGTGAAAGATATCAATCATGTTGCAAGTCCGTTTACGAAGCGTGAGCTGTCAAAAAAAACAGATGGCGGGGCGGGGAGTAATTTACCCGTAAACTCTGAAAGTACATTAAGTTTTGTCTATTCGACTATTATTCGCTTTGAAACGTAGGTAAAGTTGACTTTCTCCATTAATATAGCGCTTACATTTTTACTATATTATGTGTTCTTTCCATTTGTCTGTTACACTATATTGTGGCTCGTTAGAGAACATACAAGAGGCACAGTTTAGTGTAACTTCCCTGAAAGGGGGATACGTGGGGAGTTTTGATCTGTCGGGGAAAATGAGTCACTCAGAAAAATGAGTTTGGCTTCATTTTCTGACCTGTGGAGAAAAAAAGAAAGAGCTGTGGTGCCCATGTGCCTTCAGACCACCCCTTCTTCCCTTCCTAACATTGCGTTATCATGACTAGGCCTACAATTCACACTATTCTAGTCAAGGATTTCAATCCCCTTGAGAGAGGGGAAAAACAGATTTGAGCCTAGTAGAAACAAAGATTGCTGTGTTGTTAAAAGCACTTTTTTTTATAGACATCACAAGGACAAGGTCTGCAGCGAGACTGAGTTAAGCCATCGTGACAAATACACCTTATTACATTACAAGTATCATTGAAATGCAAATGCATACATATGCTATATTGTCTGGTGAGTACAATAACGTAACACCCTCATTCCTTCAAACCAGGAGTCAACAGTGCACCACTGACTGAAGTATGAGGATTACATTAGTTCAACAATTTATTTTGTGGTGGTGTCTCCTTGAAACAGATATGTTGTGGTAGATCCTCCCTAGTAAGGTATTGCCAATCTTCTCTAAAGAAACTGACAAACCAAGAAGTAGGCCTAGACCTATTGTTGTGTAGTTTTACTCACAGAAAAACAACATGAAGCAGTATAATTTCTCTTCTGTGTTGTGGCCATGTTGAGAGTATAGATTATTTGATGAATTGTGGGTAAATTGTGACTGACTGACCTACAAATAATGAGTAGGTATTTATGATGCAAGGTGATTTGTTGATCAGTCAATCTTCAGTCTCCTATTTCGGCTGCCATGCCAAACAAGCCCATCTCCAGTCCATCACCTGACTAACCTTTGGTTACCAATGCACTATATACAGACTAAACCTCTCTCTCCTCTCTGTGTTTCACCTCAGTCTGGCTCCCACATGACTGAGCAGGAGCAGCAGGAGTTTATTGATAGCCTGGAGGCAGTTCAGTCCTGGATACATGTCGTTCAGGAGAGGCTCCGGGTCAATGACAACACCCAGGGCCCCCGAGCAGCCCTGCAGGCCAGGCTCAGAGAGACAGAGGTGAAACCTAACCACTGACACAGAACTCTAACCGGGGATGGGAATAAATTACAGTTACAAAACATAACTACAAAATACCTGAAAGACCATTGTATCAAAATATAAGATACTTTTGTATTTAATTCAAATGCATGTATTTTAAAATACAAAATAGATTTGCAAGTAGCTGGCCGAACAGCAACATTCTTATTAACAGTTAGAGAAAAGTTTTGCTCTTACTGTGATATGTTGTTTATCTACCTTAGTTGAATGCACTGTCACTCTGGATAAGATTGGCCTTGTTTCTGGGCGGAGCTCATTAGAGTAAAACTCAGAATGCTTTGAAATTTTTACATATAGTTACAGTGCATTCAAAGTGTTCAGACCCCTTGACTTTTTCCACATTTTGTTATGTTAGCCTTATTCTTAAGTTGATTAAATCGTTTTCTACCCCTCAATCTACACACAATACCCCATAATGACAAAGCAAAAACAGGTTTTAGATTTTTAAATGTAAATGTGATATTTAAAATAAAATAAAAAATGTATACAAAAGTGTTCAGACACTTTACTCAGTACTTTGTTGAAGCAACTTTGTCAGCGATTACAGCCTTGAGTCTTCTTGGCACACCTGTATTTGGGGAGTTTCTCCCATTCTTCTGTGCGGATCTTCTCAAGCTCTGTCAGGTTGGATGGGGAGCATCTCTGCACAGCTATTTTCAGGTCTCTCCAGAGATGTTTGATCATGTT
This sequence comes from Oncorhynchus gorbuscha, assembly GCF_021184085.1. Taxonomy (NCBI): domain Eukaryota; kingdom Metazoa; phylum Chordata; class Actinopteri; order Salmoniformes; family Salmonidae; genus Oncorhynchus; species Oncorhynchus gorbuscha. The sequence continues at coordinate 38,459,969 of NC_060189.1, read as the reverse complement.
CAAGTCTGGGCTCGGGTTGGGCCATTCAAGGACATTCAGAGACTTGTCCTCTTTGAAGGTGAACCGTTGCCCCCAGTCTGAGGTCCAGTTTTTTGTACAGAGAAATCAAGGATTTCTCTGTACTTTGCTCCGTTAATTTCCCCCTCTATCCCGACTAGTCTCCCAGACCCTGAAAATGAAAAACATTCCCACAGCTGAATTCTGCCACCACCATGCTTCATGGTATTGATAGTATTGGCACGGTTATAAGCGGTGCCTGCTTTCTTCCAGATGTGACGCTTGACATTCAGGCCGAAGAGTTCAATCTTGGTTTCATCACAATAGAGAATCTTGTTTCTCATGGTCTGAGAGTCCTTTAGGTGCCTTTTGGCAAATTCAAAGCAGGCTGTCATGTGGCTTTTTACTAAGGAGTAGCTGTCATCTGGCCACTCTATCATAAAGGGCTGATTGGTGGAGTGCTGCAGAGATGGTTGTCCTTCTGGAAGGTTCTCTCATCTCCACAGAGGATCTTGTCCAATCTATTGAATTTACCACAGGTGGACTCCAATCAAGTTGTAGAAACAGCTCAAGGGTGATTAATGGAACAGGATGCACCTGAGCTCAATTTCAAGTCTCATAGCAAAGGGTCTGAAATACTGAAGTAAATAAGGTATTTATATTATTTATTTATTTTTAATACACTTGCAAACATTCCTAAACTGTTTTTGTTTTGTTATTATGGTGTTTTGTGTGTAGATTGATTTAATCTATTTTTATTTTTAAAACAAGACCATAACCAGTGGAGGCTGCTGAGGGGAGAACGGCTCATAATAATGGCTGTAACGGAGCAAATGGAATGGCATCGAAACCATACGTTTGATGTATTTGATACCATTCCATTGATTCTGCTCCAGTCATTACCATGAGCCGTTCTCCCCAATTAAGGTGCCACCAACCTCCTGTGGCTGTAACATAATGTGGATAAAAGTGAACGGGTCTGAATACTTTCCGAATGCACTGTGATGTACCAGATGCTCTTATCACAACATAGTGCGATCAGACATTTGATACCAATGCAGGCTGAAAGGGGGCCACAAAATTGTGAACCACTATGGGTGGAAAAAATGGTATTGAAAAGTATTTTGTATTTTGAAAATGCATATTACAGCTTTTGAAAGTATCTTGCATTGGAGATACAAAATGCATTGGAGTGTAGTTCAGCCCAGTGTAATTCAACATACAAAATACTCCCAGTCTCTGACCCCAACTAACCGCTGACACTGTTTTAGGAGATGATGTGAGCCCTAACTAACCAGTCATACTTGCTCAGAGGGGAAAAAGGTGAGACCAAACCCTAACTTCTGAACGAGGGTCAAAGACATGTTTCACACTATTCAGCCAGTCTGAACCATTCTGTGCAGGCTCAGATAAGTCTTTTCAAATTGTCCTTTCCAACATGGCTGTTATGACTGCCCTCAACCGATCCCTCACCTTTAACTCCTGTAATACAGTAGGACACTGGTATGTGACACCAGAGTCCAGTTTTCCTTTTTCGTTCAGATGCTTCCACTCACTCAGTTTCATTGCCCCCGAGGGACGCTTCTGTATACTTTTTAAATTGTTTTTTAAATATATATATATACATATATATACACACACACACAGTTTAAGTCGTAAGTTTACATACACTTGGTTTGGAGTAATGAACTCCTTTTTCAACCACTCCACAAATCTCTTGTTAACAAACTATAGTTTTGGCAACTTGGTTAGGACATCTACTTTGCATGACACAAGTCATTTTTCCAACAAATGTTTACAGACGGATTATTTCACTCATAATGCACTGTATCACAATTCCTGTGGGTCAGAAGTTTACATACACTAAGTTGACTGTGCATTTAAACAGCTTGGAAAATTCCAGAAAATGATGTAATGGCTTTAGAAGCTTCTGATAGGCTAATTGACATAATTTGAGTCAATTGAGGTGTACTTGTGGATGTATTTCAAGGCCTACCTTCAAACTCAGTGCCTCTTTGCTTGACATCATGGGAAAATCTGAAGAAATCAGCTAAGACTTCAGATTTTTTTTTGTATACCTCCGCAAGTATGATTCATCCTTGGGAGCAATTGCCAAATGCCTGAAGGTACCACGTTCATCTGTACATATGATAGTACGCAAGTATAAACACCATGGGACCATGCAGCCGCCATACCGCTCAGGAAGGAGACGCGTTCTGTCTCCTAGAGATGAATGTACTTGGGTGCGAGAAGTGCAAATCAATCCCAGAACAACAGCAAAGGACCTTGTGGAGATGTTGGAGGAAACGGGTACAAAAGTATCAATATCCACAGTAAAACGAGTCCTATATCGACCACCTGAAAGGCCACTCTGCAAGGAAGAAGCCACTGCTTCAAAACCTCCATTAATAAAAGCCAGACTGCAGTTTGCAACTGCACATGGGGACAAAGATGGTAGTCTTTGGAGAAATGTTCTCTGGTCTGATGAAACAAAAATAGAATTGTTTGGCCATAATGACTATCTTTATGTTTGGAGGAAAAAGGGGGACGATTCAAGCCGAAGAACACCATCCCAACCGTGAAGCACGAGGGTGGCAGCATCATGTTGCAGGGGTGCTTTGCTGCAGTAGGGACTGGTGCACGTCACAAAATAGATGGCATCATGAGGAGGGGAAATGTTGCTTCAATATATCCACATCTCCAGACATCAGTCAGGAAGTTAAAGGTCACAAATGGGTCTTCCAAATGGACAATGACCCAAAGCATACTTCCAAAGTTGTGGCAAAATGGCTCAAGGACTACAAAGTCAAGGGATTGGAGTGGCCATCACAAAGCTCTGACCTCAACCTATAGACCATTTGTGAGCAGAACTGAAAAAGTGTGTGCGAGCAAAGAGGCCTACAAACCTGACTCAGTTACACCAGCTCTGTCAGGAGGAACGGGACAAAATTCCCCCAACTAATTTTTGGGAAGCTTGTGGAAGGCTACCTGAAACGTTTGACCCAAGTTAAGCAATTGAAAGGCAATGCTACCAAATACTAATTGAGTGTATGTAAACTTCTGACCCACTGGGAATGTGACGAAAGAAATAATAGATGAAATGAATAATTCTCTCCTATTTATTCTGACATTTCACATTCTTAAAATAAAGTGGTGATCCTAGCTGACCGAAAACAGGGAATTTTACTCGGATTAAATGTCAGTAATTGTGAAAAACTGGGTTTAAATGTATTTGGCTAAGGTGTATGTAAACTTCCGACTTCGATTGTACATACAGTGCCTTGCGAAAGTATTCGGCCCCCTTGAACTTTGCGACCTTTTGCCACATTTCAGGCTTCAAACATAAAGATATAAAACTGTATTTTTTTGTGAAGAATCAACAACAAGTGGGACACAATCATGAAGTGGAACGACATTTATTGGATATTTCAAACTTTTTTTAACAAATCAAAAACTGAAAAATTGGGCGTGCAAAATTATTCAGCCCCTTTACTTTCAGTGCAGCAAACTCTCCAGAAGTTCAGTGAGGATCTCTGAATGATCCAATGTTGACCTAAATGACTAATGATGATAAGTACAATCCACCTGTGTGTAATCAAGTCTCCATATAAATGCACCTGCACTGTGATAGTCTCAGAGGTCCATTAAAAGCGCAGAGAGCTACAAATTCATAAAAAGTTAGAATTTAACAGTGAACCTTTTTTTGTGGGATACAGGTGAAGCAATTCTAGGTCTTGTGGCATATTTTGGTTAAACTATCCCCAATTCAATGGAATTTCATCCTTCTGCATGCACAGTGCATGCTTCCATCACATGTACAGCTGATTCTCAAGATCTTGCACACTAATGAGATGCTATTGAGCCCACACTACTACACTGTCTGAGCCAAGGTTTACATTCTTTCTGGTAAGTTGTGATTACAATACTGGGTGGGGTGAAAATGTTTTCTGACGTACATAATTTTTTTTGTTAAATTGTAAATCGTAGCCTACAGCAAAGTGTGATTAAATCATTTCTAACTTGTTAACAATTTCTGCTAGTTAGTTTTTGCCACAATGTAGGTTTTAGCTTGCTTGAGCCTGCTAACTAAGAAGTGTTAATTCACCTGTTTCCATACATGTTTCATTTTAAAACATGTATCTTACAAAGGAGTTGTTTAATCTAACTGCTTAACTTTTTATCTGTACATGGATTTGTGTATATATATATATATATATATTTTAATGCCACATGCAGTATCTGATGTGTGTACACATTTCACTGCAGCTAATGTAGAAGGAAAAGCTGGGTACATTTGCAAATACTGTGCCAAATCATATGTGAAGAATGCAACAAAGATGCAGAATCATCTGGTCAAGTGCACAAAGTTTCCTTAGCACTCACAACATGCAACATCTGACAAAAGTCCCTCTACTTCTATTCGAAGTGAAAATTATGAATCAGGCACCTTATCGATAGTGACTGCTCATGGTCCTCCTGAAATCAGAAGTTTTTTTGACTCAATGGAGGAACTTAGTCAGAGAAATGCTGATGAATGTCTTGCTCGAGTTGTGAATGCAACTGCTTCACCTCTGATGCTCACAGGCAATGTGTATTGGAAGATATTTCTGACTGTTCTTGGCCCAGCATACACCCCTCCAACCAGACATGCTTTATCTACTCATTTGCTGGATGCAGAGTTCAACAGAGTTCAAGTGAAGGTCAAGCAAATCATAGTGAAAGCAGACTGTATTGCAATCATCGCTGATGGGTTGACTGTTCGTGGGCAAGGAATAATTAACTAAATCTCCACCCCTCAACCAGTATTCTACAAGAGCACAGACACAATGGTCAACAGACATACCGGTCTCTACATTGCAGATGAGCTGAAGGCAGTCATCAATGACCTTGGACCACAGAATGTATTTGCACTGCTGACAGACAATGCTGTGAACTTCAAGGCTGCTTGATCTGAAGTGGAAGAGTCTTACCCTCACATCACACCCATTGGCTGTGCTGCTCATGCTCATGAAAACAATGGGGGCAAGGAAATGGTTAGGTGTGTGACGGGTCATCAAGATATAGCAGCTATCTACCTCACCAAGCAAAGTGAGAAGAATAAGAGGAGGAGTCTCTCCAAGAAATGGCCATATCACAGTCTGCCGATATGGACAGCCCCATCAAGAGGATCCTCCTGGATTATGTATTTTGGGAGAGAGTGGTAAGCAGCCTGAAACTCCTGATACCTATAGCGGTAGTCATTGCATCGATTGAGGGTGAAAATGCCATCCTGTCTGATGTTCAGACTCTGCTTGCCGACTGAAATAGAAGAAGTCCGTACTGCCCTGCCCACTTCACTGTTGCTTCAAGCAGAGGAAACTGCAGTTCTGAAATACATCAAAAGCGTTAAGACTTCTGCCTGAAGCCCATACATGATGCAGCGTACATGTTGAACCCCATGTATGCTGGCAAGAGCATCCTGTCTGGTGCAGAGATCAACCAGGCCTATGGTGTCATCGCTACCGTGTCTCGCCAACTTGGCCTGGATGAGGGCAAGGTTCTTTACAGTCTGGCAAACTACACTTCCAAGCAAGGGCTTTGGGATGGAGATGTAATATGGCAGTCGTGCCAAAATATCTCATCAGCCACCTGGTGGAATGGACTTTATGGATCTGAGGTTCTTTTCCCTGTTGCCTCCATCATCCTCCAAATCCCACCAACATCAGCTGCCTCAGAGTGCAACTGGTCCTTTTTTGGGAACACACACACCAAAGCATGCAACAGGCTGACCAATACAAGTGTGAAAAATTGGTGGCCATCCAGGCAAATTTGAGGCTTTTTGAGCCAGACAACGAGCCATCCTCAAGGTTGGTAAGTGACAGTGAAGATGAGGCCTCAGAGACTGATGTTCAAGATGTGGATATTGAGAAGGTCCCGGGAGAAGACATGGAAGCCAAACAACAACTGTCCCAGACTGTTTGGAATATGTATTTCTTGCACAGAATAGAATAGGTTGACTTTTGTACTATGGGGGGATAGTAGATTGACATAGGCTACTTCTTTTGCTGTTTGTTAGGCCTACTCATCTTGTTGGCTGATGAAAAGTTAATGTGGATTTGAATAAGGACGCACGCAGTTGCGTCTTCACTTGTAGCCTGTGAGAAAGACCCAATCACGTGATTGAGAGTCTTGTGAGAGATGCTTCAGATTGCACAGCACACTCGGGAAGAAAGGCAACGCAGCACTCCGCGCCGCAAAAGACATGGATTTTTTTAGGATTCATTGTAGACACAAAGGGGATGCCGCTATGAAATTTGAGGCATTATCAAATGCTTCTCAAATTGTGAATGAGAGACTATTGGAGTATGTACAGCCTGCGCAAAAAAACAAAGCAGAGCTCATACCTTTTCAAGATACTTTTTTCAAGTCATCATTAGTCTCATCATGCAGCCTTACAATGTATTAAAATCTAAACGTATAGCCCAATGTTTGTAGAACACCTACAATTTCAGAACTATAAATTAAGCATATAGGAATATCTATTTGTTAACCGCTCAACACAGAATAGCCGTGTGCGCACTCATCATTTGGAGAAAATATATTTTATTCAGCTTGGTTAAATTTTTATACTTATAATTATGAGCAAATCTTGTCTGCTAAATAAATTAACTACTGTAGTGTAGCACACAGCCATTTGGCATTGCCAGATCAGGACCTAACACATAAGGACAACTTAGAGTATGCTATTATTTTCTTCTGAAATAGACTACAATTACTTCATTTCATGTTTCTGTAGACCTGTCTAAAATAATGGATTTATTGTGAAGTTGTAGGCTATATTACATGGATGTATTAGACTTTTTTAAATGCCTTATCTTTATGGAAACAGAAGATGCTTAACATTTGTTTATTTGCTTGACAATCACCGGCTGACAATTTCATGATCGCCATAACCCTATGCTTGACCACATTATCTGTCAGCCCAAAATTCATGATCTCATCAAGCATCTCCTGTGTTACTGGTGGACAGAAAATCCACGAGTCTGAGCATGAGGGTCGCGTGAAGATGGACATGGTGCTGGTGGCCGCTGAGGTCTTACTGCAGAATGGAGACCAGGAGACCAGGAGCAAAACCCACGCCAAACTCAAAGAGCTCAAAGCATCATGGGAGGAGACCTGCACCTTCATAATCCACTGCCACAGGTAGCTAACCCACGACTCCTCTGTGACTTTCCATGACCTCCAATGACTTCTGTGGCAGGTCAATTACTATGTCTCCTTTTAAAAAGGAATTGCCATGAGTTTTATTGTCTGTCACATCAGTTATATTACACACCCATGGATAATGTATGCATGAGGGAATACATTCTATTCGTTCAGTGAAAAATATTTGATTGTTAATGGCATGGCAGAAGGCCTTGTTTTTGTTTAGGCCATATCAACACAATTTTCTAAGGTCTTTGTTTTTCTATGGTTGATATTTACTCTTCATCCCACCCTACTACTCTCTTTCCCAGCCGGATAGAGTGGGTGTGGCTGCACTGGAGTGAGTACCTGAAGGCGCACGAGGAGGTTGAGATGTGGCTGGTCCGCATGCGCCGCAGTCTGGAGCCGGAGGTGGAACTACAGCTGGGGGTGAAGGAGAAACTGTGGCAGGTGAGCGAACACACCTGACACTGGCCTGGGTGTCAACAATGATAATGTCTATGTTTAGCCAGTCTGGAAACTCTCTAGTGTGAGTGAAGAGTGTAGGCCGTGGTTCCAACGGATACTGAATATAAAGTAAAAACTACTGATACCATATCAGAAGCTCAACTGTACTGCCATATTTTGAGTTTGGCTGTTTGGTCATAAGAAATAATAAACCTAGCTACATCAAGCTAGCCTTCAAATGCTGCCAGTCATTCCTATAGAGCGCCCATAAACCACGGTAGCTAACTTGTATGTCTTCCAGGTAGAAAGTATATAATGTAATCTAATGTGTGTGTTCCAGGTGGACCACCAGCATGTCTTGCTGAGTGATGTGCAGAGCCAGGCACTGCTGTTGGAGAGGCTGTTGGATGAGGCTGCAGCGCTGCACAACCGTACCCAGGACCCCAGTGTGGACCAGGAGGCACAGGAGAGACTGCAAGAGGCATACAATAGCATACAGGACAGGGCTGAGGTGTGTGTGTGCAGTATAATGGAGGCTTTCTGATGACTTGTTCAAAATCTCCATCTATTCCCTTGAATTCTCTGCACAAAACTCAAGCTAGCATTCTTGTAATGAGCTTAGAGGCCTTAACGGGTCCAAAAAGTAGGACCCATTCCCGAAATGGACCTGGGGCTTTCTCACTCAGAACGAATATGCATGAGTAAATATTTTAAATATAGAGACCCGTTCCGAACGGACCCGAAGAAAACTAGACCTGGTCGGATCCAGACCCGGGCCGATCAGAGTGAGGGAAGCAGCAGAAAAGTTCATTTTTAAGATGCTTTATTAACCAGAGCTGATAAAGCGTGAGGGAGACGAGGTAGAGGGAGCTAGAGAGAGCTAACACTCTAGCAGGGGCCGTGCTGTGTATGTAGGCTACTGTGAGTGTGAGCAAGTGACATGGTGAGCAGGGAGGACGGAGAGAGAGACGAGAGCCCGCAACCAACCAAGCCGACTTGCGCTATAGGAGACTAATAGCTGCCATAGGTAGGTTATTTATAATCAAATATGATTACCTATTACCTGTCTTAACTGCATTAAAGTTGGAGAAGCTAGCTAATGTTAGCGAGCTAGGCTAATGGAGGCATGCGCTTTCTCGTCCTACACAGTTACAAACAAGAATAACTCCATTCAAAATATTAAGTAGCAGTCTACCTCTTCCTTTTAACTTTTAATTGTCATTTTAATTACATTTTCCATTGATTAGATATCTAACACTTGCCACACATGTAGGCTCTATGACTGTAGCCTATTGCCACATTGATGATTAGCCAACAACAACAATAAGCTACACGTGCCACTATCATGAAAAGCAAGAGCAGCAGCAAAAATAATTACATCTATTTTTCCCTACTGCAGCAGTCGTGTTTGGACCTGTACTAGTCCACCCGGACAAGTCAAATAAAATTACACATACCCGAGATCCATGACTGTCATATCTGACCCAGACCCGAGATATTATTTAGAATTTTGCGAACACAATGTTATTGAGTGGTATTATTTCCATTCAGACAGACAGGCTGCAGGGTACAGTAACTAACTTCTAGGTTCTCAGAGTCGAGTAACTTGAGTCTCTTTGGCGTTGTTGGAGAATACTCTTCAATTTGTGCCGAGCTTCTTTTGTTGTGTATGTCCTTTTTTTATTTTTCTGTAGTCACACAATCAAGGCAATGCCTTTCCTGTTTCTTTCTGTTTCATCTAGGTCTTTGAAACATCTTACAGTCCACAACGGTCCTCTCCTCTCCCTGTCTCTACTTTCAAAGGGAACAGTCTTTTGGTGCTCCTCGCCCGTTTGAACATGCTTAGCTCATGGCAGAGCTGTGCGTTTGGTCCAAAGGGGGGAATATCATTCTAATGATTTATATTCTCTTTCATATAGAGGTTGTTGCTCAAAAGAGGAGAACATTTGTTCCCCTACTCTTTGAAAGGAGCTAGAACTAGCTAGTTCTACAGTGCCTTCAGAAAGTATTCACACCCCTTGATGTTTCTACATTTTGTTGTTACAAAGCGGGATTACAATGGATTTAATTGTCACTTTTTGTCAACTATCTACACAACATACTCTGTCAAATTTGGATTTAAAAAAAGCATTTTGTAAAGAATTCATGAAAAATATAACACTAATAGATCTTGACTAGATATAAGTATTCAAACCCTCTGAGTCAATACATGTTAGAATCACCTGTGGCAGCGATTACATCTGTGAGTCTTTCTGGGTAAGTCTCTAAGAGCTTTCCAGACCTGGGTTGTGAAATATTTGCCCGTTTTATTATTTTCAAAATTGTTCAATCTCGGTCAATTTGATTGTTGATCATTGCTAGACAACCTTTTTCAGGTCTTGATTTTCAAGTAGATTTCAGTCAAAACTGTAACTAGGCCACTCAGGAACATTCACTGTCTTCTTGGTAAGAAACTCCAGTGTAGGTGAATTAATCTCCCGTGTCTGGTGGAAAGGATTTCCTATAGGATTTTGCCTGTGCTTACCCTTTTTGCATCTTTTTTTTTATCCTGAAAAACTAACCAATCCTTAATGATTACAAATATACCCATAACATGATGCAACCACCACTACTGTGCTTGAAAATATAGAGTGTGGTACAGTTGTAATGTGTTGTATTGGATTTGCTCTAAACGTAACGCTTTTTATTCTGAAAAAAAGTACATTTCTTTGCCACATTTTTTTCAGTATTACTTTATTGCCTTGTTGCATGTTTTGGAATAGTTTTATCTGTACAAGCGTCCTTCTTTTCACTCTGTCAATTAGGTTGGTATTGTGAAGTAACTACAATTTTGTTGATCCATCCTCAGTTTTCTCTTATCACAGCTATTAAACTCTTAACTGTTTTAATCCCTGAGCAGTCTCCTTCCGCTCTGGCGACTGAGTTAGGAAGGATGCCTGTATGTTTGTAGTGGCTGGGTGTATTAATACACCATCCACAGTGTAATGAATAACTTCACCACGCTCAAAGGGATATTCAATGTGTTTTTAATTTTATTTTTTAACACATCTACCAATCGGTGCCCTCTCCTTGTGAGGCATTGGAAAACCTCCCTGATCTTTGAGGTTGAGTCTGTGTTTGAAATTCATTGCTCGACTGAGGGACCTTACAATTATCTTTATGTGTGGGGTACAGATTTCCCACGTGGCGCAGTGGTCTAAGGTACTGCATCTCAGTGTTAGAGGTGTCACTACAGACCCTGGTTTGATTCCAGGCTGTATCACAACCGGCTGTGACTGGGAGTCCCATAGTGCCGTGCACAATTGGCCCAGCATCGTCTGGGTTTGTTCGGCCTTATATGCCATCATTGTCAAGAGTTTGTTCTTAACTGACTTAAATAAAGGTTAAATACCTCTTCTTTTTTTATAATTCAAAAATCATTTTAAACACTTCTCATCCACAGAGTGAGTCCATGCAACTTATTATGTAAATTGTTACTCCTGAACTTATTTAGGCTTGCAATAAGTGGAATACTTGACTCCAGACATTTTTATTTTTTTATTTTTAATGAATTTGTAAAAATGTCAAACATAATTCCACATTAACATCATGGGTTATTGTGTGTAAACCAGTGACATAAAATATCAATTTAATCCATTTTAAATTCAGACTGTAACACAACAAAATGTGGAAAAAAGTAAAGGGGTGTGAATACTTTCTGAAGGCACTGTAAGCTAATAGGCACTCACTGAATACAATTCCATTCTACTATTCACCAAGTACACCAATGGGGTTTCCTTTATTCAAAGCAATATGCGTGTTCTGTATCTACTGCATATTGATACGGTTTTCTTTCATTTTATTATTATCCCTGTCTGTAGCTCTGTTTATTATAGAGCATTTGCTGTTGCAAGAGAAATTCTAGAAAAAGCAATGTTTTCATCTTATCTTTTAACCTCTCTAGGGTATGTGGGACGCTAGCGTCCCACCTGGCCAACATCCAGTGAGATTGCAGAGCGCCAAATTTAAATACAGAAATACTCACTATAAAAATTCAGAGAAGATACAACTATTTTACATAGGTTTAAAGATTAACTTCTTGTGAATCCAACCACTGTCAGAGTTCAAAAATGCTTTACGGAGAAAGCATACAATTATTTGAGAACATCATAGCCCAGCAGACAAATCATTTACAAACAGTAACCAGCCAAGTAGAGGAGTTACACACAAGTCAGAAATAGAGATGAAAATTAATTACTTACCTTTGATCTTCATATGTTTGCACTCAGAAGACATTCATTTATTCAATAAATGTTCCTGTTGTTCGATAAAGTCTTATATCCGAAAACCTCTGTTTTGTTCGCGCGTTTCCTTCAGTAATCTACAGGCTCAAACGCAGTCACAACAGGCAGACAAAAAAATCCAAGTTGTATCTGTAAAGTTCATAAAACATGTCAAACGATGTTTAAATTCAATCCTCAAGATTGTTTTTAGCCTAAATAATCGATAATATTTAAACCGGACAATAACGTCGTCAATATAAAAGGTAAACAAGAAAGGCACTCTCGGTCTCGCGCATGAAAAAGCTCTGACACGGCAGGGTCCACTCATTCAGACTGCTCTTACTCCCTCATTTTTCAAAATACAATCCTGAAACAATTTCTAAAGACTGTTGACGTCTAGTGGAAGGAAAAGGAACTGCAATTTGAGTCCTAAGTCGATGGATACTGTAATGGCATTGAATAGAAAACTACAACAACAAAAAACATCCTACTTCCTGAATGGATTTTTCTCAGGTTTTCGCCTGCCAAATCAGTTCTTATACTCACAGACATTATTTTAACAGTTTTCTATCCAAATCTACTAGTTATATGCATATCCTATCTTCTGGGCCTGAGTAGAAGGCAGTTTAATTTGGGCATGCTTTTCATCCAAAACTCCAAATCCATCCAAAACTCCAGAATGTAGGAACATGTCATTTTCACTTACTGTATGTAGACCCTGGTACGGTGCTGGAGATGATGGATATGTGTAAAAAGTGGTGGATTTCCCCTTCAACAGGAGAGGCTGTCAGTGCTGCAGAAGATGGCTGAAGAGCACCAGATTTACCAGAGCTACATCCTAAAGTTTCAGGCCTGGCTGGTGTCCAAAGCTAAGGAGCTAAACGCACTTACTGAGTCAGAGGACACAGCCGAGAACAATCTCCAAGCCCTACAGGTGATAGTAGTACACCCTGGTTATACGACTCCTGGGTGGGACAGATGAGCGTTCCCCCTAGTCACATCACACAAAATAACAAAAATAAAACATTGTTTTACTGTAAAGTTTGTTATTTTAATTGCACTTTGAATTAAGTTTGAGATGGGTGGAAAATCGTGACACAGCTTAACTCTCCTCTCCCCTCTGTCAGACGCTGGACGACAGTGTGGCCAGTGAGGAGCGGACGCTGCAGCACATCGAGGGCATGGTGGAGGCAGTGCGGGCCAACACGTCGCCCGGGGGGGTGGAGGTGGTGGAGGAGGAGGTGGAGGAGCTTCGTCTGGCCTGGCAGAGGCTCCGACAGAGCCTGTGTGAGGCTGGGGAGGGCCTGAGGAGCAGCCTAGACTCCCAGAGCCAGTACCAGAGCCACTGCCAGCGCCTGGGGGAGGACATAGCGCAGCTCCAGGCCCTGCTTCACAGACTAACCAGAGACCTGGAGACAGCCAGGGAGGGAGACAGGACTGAGGAACAGATGGTTGGGCAGTGGAGGAAGTACATGGTGGGCTTTATACACTCTCTCTGTCTCGCTTTCGTTCTCATTTTCTCTCTCGCTAGCTCTCTTCCTAATTTAATTTCCTTGTTGTCTACCTCTCGCTTTCTCCAGTCTTCCCTCTGCCTTCCTTTTTTACCCTTCTCTCTTCCACTCTTATCTCCTTCCCCTTACTTGTTCTTTGCTTTGATTTTCTCTTTCAGTGTCTCTCTGTCAATTTCACTCCTCAACCCAAGGCGTACAGCTTTAGTTACTAGCTAAAATAAGAGTCTGACACAGCATAGGCAGTTGCTCTAACTATTACCTTGCAGGAATTGGCCCTCTGGCTACATGCCTGGGAGATGTCTGGTGGGGATTACATAGAAGATAATGGTTGTGGGATGGTATTGTATCCTCACAGTCAAAACGTAGCTGTTGTGGGGCAGGTTCCCACAGTCTATGGATTTGTATTGATTGTCTGAAGTGGCTTCATTGCTCTACTAATCTCCTTCAATTCACTGATGTCAATGAATTGGACAGATGCAAGGAACATAGCATACATTGCTTTTACCTGTCCTGTGTTTTCAGATCAGATCATGGGGTTCTGGTGAAAAGTAGTGCAATATGCAGGGAAAGGGTTCCATTTAAGACTGTAGATGATGGAGAGGACATAAGGCTCGTAAGCTATAGTAGACTATTGAGGTCAGTTTGAGAAACAAAAGCTAGCAGAAGAGTGATAAGATTCATCAGAGGCTAAAACAATTAGTATAGTCATTTTATCCCAGTGTCTAGACCAGGGTCCAGATTCACAAAACCTTCTTAACCTGTTGCGACGAGCAATCCCGTATCCGGGATCCTATTTATAGCCTCAAGCTCATTACCATAACGCAACGTTAACTATTCATGAAAATCGCAAATGAAATGAAATAAATATATTTGCTCTCAAGCTTAGCCTTTTGTTAACAACATTGTCATCTCAGATTTTCAAAATATGCTTTTGAACCATAGCTAAACAAGCATTTGTGTAAGAGTATTGATAGCCTAACATAGCATTAAGCCTAACATTCAGCATGCAACATTTTCACAAAAACAAGAAAAGCATTCAAATAAAATAATTTACCTTTGAAGAACTTCAGATGTTTTCAATGAGGAGACTCTCAGTTAGATAGCAAATGTTCAGTTTTTCCAAAAATATTATTTGTGTAGGAGAAATCGCTCTGTTCATCACGTTTGGGTAAGAAAAAACCAGAGTCATTACAACGCAAACTTTTTCCCAAATTAACTCCATAATATCGACAGAAACATGGTAAACATTGTTTAGAATCAATCCTCAAGGTGATTTTCACATATCTATCGATGATGAATAATTCATGGAAGTTTGGTTCCTCCTCTGAAGAAAATGGAATGCGCATGGACCTGGAGATTACGCAATAATTTTGACGGAGGACACCGGGCGGACACCTGGTAAATGTAGTCTCTTATGGTCAATCTTCCAATGATATGCCTACAAATACGTCACAATGCTGCAGACACTTTGGGGAAACGACAGAAAGTGCAGGCTCATTCCTGGCGCATTCACAGCCATATAAGGAGACATTGGAACACAGGGCATTCAAAATCTGGACCATTTCCCGTATGAAATTTCATCTTGGTTTCGCCTGTAGCATTAGTTCTGGGGCACTCACAGATAATCTTTGCAGTTTTGGAAACGTCCAGAGTTTTTTCTTTCCAAAGCTGTCAATTACATGCATAGTCGAGCATCTTTTCGTGACAAAATATCTTGTTTAAAACGGGAACGTTTTTTATCCAAAAATTAAGACCGCCCCCTATCTCGAAGAAGTTAAGAAGAAAGGTCTTCTTAACTGCCATTTTTTTCCCCTTAACTATAGATTTAAGAAGAAAGTTAAGCAAAGTTGTTTCTCAAAGGTTATTGGAAAATGTATTGCGCTATTTCTTACAGTATGTTTCTCATTTAGCAAAAAAGTTAAGAAGAAAATAGATTTAGAAAATAAAGTTATTGGAAATGTTTTAATTCCAAGATAGCTAAACCCTCAGGGCTGTGAGAGGAAAAAGCTCATGAAAGCAATTCACTGTTTAATTCACTCTCAAACTTGAGGTTATTATTTAATGATTTTACACCCAAGAACATGTTTTAGAACCGTAATCTCAGTAAGAAAATATGCTAACATGATTGCCATTGCTAGATAGTTACCTAAAATGGTTGACTAGCAACACAATCTTTATTTGTGTGTATTTATATTTCAGAAGTTTAAGAAAATCATTCAA
Organism: Oncorhynchus gorbuscha; assembly: GCF_021184085.1. Taxonomy (NCBI): domain Eukaryota; kingdom Metazoa; phylum Chordata; class Actinopteri; order Salmoniformes; family Salmonidae; genus Oncorhynchus; species Oncorhynchus gorbuscha. The sequence goes on along the minus strand of NC_060189.1, from coordinate 38,444,347 downwards.
TCTTAAGATATTGTAGAGGAATTGCACTTACCTTGTGAGTTTTTTTTTCTTCTTAAGAAGCATCTGAATTTTTTACGTAAGAAGTGTTTTGTGAATCTGGACCCAGGGGTCTCCAACAGGTCAATCGTGAGCTACCAGTAGCTCGTGGCCCACCTATGAGTAGCCTGCCAATAATTTCTGAAAATACATTTTTTCACGTGTTCCAACGCAAACTCTCATAATATCAAGGCCACATTGACATTATCCCAACCCTGGTTAGCCACTATTGCCTTAAAGAGCCAAATGAAACACAATATCTGCCAATTAATTTCCAGAAATATTGCCCATCTCTCTGTTTGGTGAGCACATTTGTTTATCACTCTGTATGTAGCCATTTAAGTGATGCTAATGATAACCATCTTGTGGGTAGACAGACTTTTCCCCCAAAACCTTATAATGTTAACCGCAAAGTCGTTTCACCTGACAGAACAATATCAAGATTATTTGTATAAATTGGGTGGGGATTGTTTTGAAAACTCTGCCATGACGTGCTGCAGCAAAATTGGGTTGTTCAATAACACATACTGTATTTTCTAAGGGTGTAGCCCTAACGCAGTAACATCGCCAGACCGGAAAATTTCTCTTGACTTCAAAAATGTGATGTGATTTAAGCATCGACATGGACATCTATTTTCATTGTTTCTCTATGAATAATTGTAATATTAAGGATTAATAAAACCAAGAAAATAAAATAAAACCAAGAAAATATTATTTTTGTTGGTCCCCTTAGAGTTGTTGATTAACCATTATTTTACCAGGTGTATTGACAAAATATATTGTACACTAAGGACTAGAGGTCGACCGATTAATCGGAATGGCCGATTTAATTAGGGCCGATTTCAAGTTTTCATAACAATCGGAAAACAGTGTGTTAACTGCCTTGTTCAGGGGCAGAACGACAGATTTTTACCTTGTCAGCTCAGGGATTCAATCGTGCAACCTTAAAGTTAACTAGTTCAAAGCTCTAACCACCTGCCTCTTATCTTATAAACTTATAAACTTAAACTTATCTTATAAAAAAGAATCAATCAATCAATCATAATCACTAGTTAACTACACATGGTTGATATTACTAGTTTATTACTAGTTTATCTAGCGTTTATCTAGCGTGTCGATGCGGTGCGCATTTGCGAAAAAGGACTGTCGTTGTTTATGGTTAGGTACACATTGAAGCATCAATGCCTTTCTTAAAATCAATACACAGAAGTATATATCTTTAAACCTGCATATTTAGCTAAATGAAATCCAGGTTAGCAGGCAATATTAAACAGGTGAAATTGTGTTACTTCTCTTGCGTTCATTGCACGCAGAGTCAGGGTATATGTAACAGTTCGGGCCGCCTGGCTCATTACGAACTAATTTGCCACAATTTTATGGAATTATGACATAACATTGAAGGTTGTGCAATGTAACAGGAGTATTTAGACTTATGGATGCCACCTGTTACGGTTCCGTATTTCACTGAAAGAATAAACGTTTAGTTTTCGAAGATGATAGTTTCCGGATTCTGCCATACTAATGACCTAAGGCTCGTATTTCTGTGTGTGATTTGATAGAGCAGTCTGGCTGAGCGATGGTAGGCACCAGCAGGCTCGTAAGCATTCATTCAAACAGCACTTTCGTGCTCAGCACGCTTCAAGCATTGCGCTGTTTATGACTTCAAGCCTATCAACTCCTGAGATTAGGCTGGTGTAACCGATGTGAAATGGCAAGCTAGTTAGCGCGCGCTAATAACGTTTCAAACATCACTCGCTCTGAGACTTGGAGTAGTTGTTCCCCTTGCTCTGCATGGGTAACGCTTCTTCGAGGGTGGCTGTTGTCAATGTGTTCCTGGTTTAAGCCCAGGTAGCGGTGAGGAGAGGGATGGAAGCTACAGTGGGGAGAACAAGTATTTGATACACTGCCGATTTTGCAGGTTTTCCTACTTAAAGCACTTCAACTGTGAGAGACGGAATCTAAAACAAAAATCCAGAAAATCACATTGTATGATTTTTAAGTAATTAATTAGCATTTTATTGCATGACATAAGTACATCAGAAAAGCAAAACTTTATATTTGGTACAGAAACCTTTGTTTGGAAATACAGAGATCATACATTTCCTGTAGTTCTTGACCAGGTTTGCACATACTGCAGCAGGGATTTTGGCCCACTCCTCCATACAGACCTTCTCCAGATCCTTCAGGTTTCGGGGCTGTCACTGGGCAATACGGACTTTCAGCTCCCTCCAAAGATTTTTTTATTGGGTTCAGGTCTGGAGACTGGCTAGGCCACTCCAGGACCTTGAGATGCTTCTTATGGAGCCACTCCTTAGTTGCCCTGGCCGTGTGTTTCGGGTCGTTGTCATGCTGGAAGACCCAGTCACGACCCATCTTCAATGCTCTTACTGAGGGAAGGAGGTTGTTGGCTAAGATCTCGCGATACATGGCCCCATCCATCCTCCCCTCAATACGGTGCAGTCGTCCTGTCCCCTTTGCAGAAAAGCATCCCCAATGAATGATGTTTCCACCTCCATGCTTCACGGTTGGGATGGTGTTCTTGGTTGTACTCATCCTTCTTCTTCCTCCAAACACGGCGAGTGGAGTTTAGACCAAAAAGCTCTATTTTTGTCTTATCAGACCACATGACCTTCACCCATTCCTCCTCTGGATCATCCAGATGGTCATTGGCAAACTTCAGATGGGCCTGGACATGCGCTGGCTTGAGCAGGGAGACCTTGCGTGCGCTGCAGGATTTGAATCCATGACGGCGTAGTGTGTTACTAATGGTTTTCTTTGAGACTGTGGTTCCAGCTCTCTTCAGGTCATTGACCAGGTCCTGCCGTGTAGTTCTGGGCTGATCCCTCACCTTCCTCATGATCACTGATGCCCCACGAGGTGAGATCTTGCATGGAGCCCCAGATCGAGGGTGATTGACCATCATCTTGAACTGCGCCAACAGTTGTTGCCTTATAAGCTGCTTGCCTATTGTCCTCTAGCCCATCCCAGCCTTGTGCAGGTCTACAATTTCACCCCTGATGTCCTTACACAGCTCTATGGTCTTGGCCATTGTGGAGAGGTTGGAGTCTGTTTGATTGAGTGTGTGTGGACAGGTGTCTTTTATACAGGTAACGAGTTCAAACAGGTGCAGTTAATACAGATAATGAGTGGAGAACAGGAGGGCTTCTTAAAGAAAAACTAACAGAGTCTGTGAGAGCTGGAGTTCTTACTGGTTGGTAGGTGATCAAATACTTATGTCATGCAATAAAATGCAAATTAATTACTTAAAAATCATACAATGTGATTTTCTCTCACAGTTGAAGTGTACCTATGATAAAAAATACAAACCTCTACATGCTTTGTAAGTAGGAAACACTGCTGATTTTTCAGGTTATCAAATACTTGTTCTCCCCACTGTATACTGTTACACTGGCAATACTAAAGTGCCTATAAGAACATCCAATAGTCAAAAGTATATGAAATACAAATCGTATAGAGAGAAATATTCCTATAATAACTACAACCTAAAACTTCTTACCTGGGAATATCGAAGACTCATGTTAAAAGGAACCACCAGTTTTCATATGTTCTCATGTTCTGAGCAAGGAACTTAAACATTAGCTTTCTTACATGGCACATATTGCACTTTTACTTTCTTCTCCAACACCTTGTTTTTGCATTATTTAAACCAAATTGAACATGTTTCATTATTTATTTCATTATTTATTTGAGGCTAAATTGATTTTATTGTTGTAATTATCATTATTACAAAGAAATATATATTTTTAAATTGTCCGATTTAATCGGTATCGGCTTTTTTTTTGTCCTCCAATAATCGGTATTGGCTTTTTTTTTGGGTCCTCCAATAATCTGTATCGGCTTTGAAAAAGCATAATCGGTCGACCTCTACCAAGGACCCATGGAAGAGTAGTGGAGAAGAGATGATTTTATTTTTAAAATAAGTAGCTCGCAAAGTAGCTCTCATCCTAGAAAAGGTGAGAGACCCCTGGTCTAGAAAAATCCACTTAACCAATTACAGCATTAGAGGCCACTTTGTGCCTGCTGCCTTCATTCCACTGAGGTGAATTTCACCCTTGTCAACGAGGATTGCAATAGTGGTTTAAAATTGCTTGACATTAATGTGAATTACGTTAAGTTTAAAAAATTTCTCTTCTATGGGAGAAAGATCTTGTATAACAGTTTAACTCTGGCACTAAGGAGGAAATTCAGTTAGCGTTTATCACATTTGGTTGTTGGTGTGTGTTTTGTGTGCAGAGAGCGAGTTGCCTGGTGCCCAGGCTGGTCTCTGTGATAGGTTTTTAAACAATTGTTCTTATTTTCCCTTTTGGTATTCCCCTCTCAGAATGTTCGGAATACTCTGTCAGCAGAGGAATCCCAGGTGGAGAACCTCAAGGCCCAGCTTAAAGAACTCTTCCGCTTTTCCCAAGATTCCCGGCATCTCTCTGACGACGTCCTGGCTGTGGTGAAGGAGCACCAGAGGTGAGTGGACAATCAGAGCACATCACAGTGTAGAAGAAGAGTGACGATGGAGAGGAAGATGCTTTTTAAGATTTAACACATATGGAATCATATAGTAACCAAAATGGTGTGAAACAAATCAAAATATATTTCAGATTCTTCGAAGTAGCCACACTTTGCCTTGATGACAGCTTTGCACACTCTTGGCATTTTCTCAACCAGCTTCACCTGTGATGCTTTTCCAACAGTCTTTGAAGGAGTTCCCACATGCTGAGCACTTGTTGGCTGCTTTTCCTTTACTCTGCGGTCCAACTCATCCCAAACCATCTCAATTTGGTTGAGGTCGGGGGATTGTGGAGGCCAGGTCATCTGATGCAGCACTCCATCACTCTCTTCTAAGCGAGCCCTTACACAAGCGAGCCTTTACACAACCTTAAGCGAGCCCTTACACAACCTGGTTAAGTGTGCCTTGAATAATAACAAATCACTGACAGTGTCACCAGCAAAGCACCATCACACCACCTCATCCATGCTTCACAGTGGGAACCACACATGCGTAGATCATCCGTTCTCACAAAGACACGGCGCTTGGAACCAAAAATCTAAAATTTGGATTCATCATACCAAAGGACAGATTTCCACCGGTCTAATGTCCATTGCTCGTGTTTCTTTGCCCAAGCAAGTCTCTTCTCCTTATTGGTGTCCTTTTTAGTAGTGGTATCTTTGTAGCAATTTGACCATGAAGGCCTGATTCACGCAGTCTCTTCTGAACAGTTGATGTTGAGATGTGTTACTTGAACTCTATGAAGCATTTATTTGGGCTGCAATCTGAGGTGCAGTTAACTCTAATGAACTTTTCCTCTGCAGCAGAGGTAACTCTGGGTCTTCCTTTCCTTTGGCGGTCCTCATGAGAGCCGGTTTCATCATAGCGCTTGATGGTTTTTGTGACTGCACTTGAAGAGCGTTAAAAGTTCTTGACATTTTCCAAATTGACTGACCTTTTTTGCTTATTTGAGCTGTTCCTGCCATAATATGGACTTGGACTTTTACCGACCTAAGGCAATCTTCTGTATATCACCCCTACCTTGTCACAACACAGCCGATATGCTCAAACGCATTAAGGAAAGAAATTCCACAAATGAACTTTTAACAAGGCACACCTGTTAATTGAAATGCATTCCAGGTGACCTACCTCATGAAGCTGGTTGAGAGAATGCCAAGAGTGTGCAAAGCTGTCAAGTCAAAGGGTGGCTACATTGAAGAATGTCAAATATAACATATATTTTGATTTGTTTAACACTTTTTTGGGGGGTTACAACATGATCTGTTCATGATGTTGATGTTTTCATTATTATTATTATTGTTATTATTATTATTATTATACAATGTAGAAAATAATAAACAATAAAGAAAAACCCTTGAATGAGTTGTTGTCCACACTTTTGACGGAACTCTAAATACAAAAGTATGTGGACACCCTTCAAATGAGTGGATTCCACTATTTCAGCCATACCCATTGCTGACAGGTGTATAAAATCGAGCACACAGCCATGCAATCTTCGTAGACACACATTGGCAGTAGAATGGCTTTACTGAAGAGTTCAGGACTTTCAGTGTGGCACAGACATAGGATGCCACCTTTCTAATAAGCAGTTAGTCAAATTCCTGCCCTGCTAGAGCTGTGCCTGTCAACTCGAAGTGCTGTTATTGTGAAGTTGAAATGTCTAGGAGCAGCAACGGCTCAGCCGCGAAGTAGTAGACCACACAAGCTCACAGAACAGGACCACCGAGTGCTGAAGCACGTTGAGGGTAATAATCTATCCTGTGTTGCAACACTCACTACCGATTTCCAAACTGCCTCTGGAAGCAAAGTCAACACTAACTGTTTGTCGGGAGCTTCATGAAATTAGTTTCCATGGCCGAGCAGCCGTACACAAGCCTAAGATCACCATACACAATGCCAAGCATCAGCTAGAGGGGTGTAAAGCTTGGTGGCATTGGACTCTGGAGCAGTGGAAACGTGCTCTCTGGAGTGATGAATCACGCTTCACAATCTGATGGTCCGATGGACTAATCTGGGTTTGGCAGATGCCAGTAAACGCTACCTGCCCGAATGCATAGTGCTAACTGTAAAGTTTGGTGGAGGAGGAATAATGGTCTTGGGCTGTTTTTCATGGTTTGGGCTAGGCCCCTTAGTTCCAGTGAAGGGAAATTTTAACTCTACAGCATACATTGAGTTTCTAGACAATTCTGTGCTTCCAACATTGTGGCAACAGTTTTGGGAAGGCCCTTTCCTGTTTCAGCATGAAAATGCCCCCTTGCACAAAGCGAGGTGCATGCAGAAATGGTTTGTCGAGATTGGTGTGGAAGAACTTGACTGGCGTGCACAGAGCACTGTCCTCAACCCCATCGGACGTCTTTGGGATGAATTGGACCACCGACTAATTGCCCAACCTCACTAATGCGCTTGTGGCTGAATGGAAGCAAGTCCCCGCAGCAGCAATGTTTCAACATCTAGTGGAAAGCCATCCCAGAAGAGTGGATACTGTTATAGCAGCAAAGGGCGGACCAACTCCATATTAATGCCCATGATTTTGGAATGAGATGTTTGACGAGCAAGTGTCCACATAGTTTTGGTCATGTAGTGTATGGTTTTTAAAACCATTTACCTATATTCTGATTATTTCCAGGGATACACACAACATCTTGAAATATGTGTAGATATCTTTGTTAGAAAGAATACTATATTCCCCTTGATGGGGTGATGCTGAATGTAAAAACATGGCTCAATTTATTCCACTTTCCCTTACTGATTAGCTTTTGATGTTGTATGATAATTCATGCAAACAGTCCTTGCTCTCTCTATAGGAAAAGACAGGATGTCTATGCTGTTCTATAACATAATAACTTATTGAAACGTACAGTGATTACTTGGTTAAATATCAAACAGGCTAAATGTATAAGCTGCATTTTCCCTCTGACTTTTTACTGTGTTTAAATATATACAGTACATTTTGTTTTTTCCATGCAATGCACCATATCTAGCCTGTTTGAAGCCCGTCTCCTCTCCCCTGTCTGCCTATAGTGTGAAGTGTCGCGCAATGAAGCTATGTGTGGAGTCAGAGACAGGGCTGAGACTGGTGCTGCAGGACCCTCTGCATGGCTTCTCTCAGTGGAGCCAGCTGGTCTCTCAGGTGCTGGAGGCCTCAGCAGACGTGTCTGAGTTCTCCCACATTGCCTTGCTAGTGCAGAACATCGAGGTATAAACACCACACCACACTGCACTGCAGGCTGCTACTGATTTGATAAACTATTATTCCACCATGGGAAATGTTTTTGGTCATCTGCTTAAAAGGGATGTAGCAGGACATGATACAGAAAACATACAATGCAGCTAATTCAACACTGTAAAATCCATCGAGAAAAGGTGACCTTTAATCTCATCAATCAAGCAGCTAAACCAGAATTGTATTCGTAAGGTAACCCATTGATGGCTGAGAAACCAAACTTGTAGTAGCTGTGGCACTCAAGGCCTGGAGACCTCCACTCTAATAATGATATACTGTAGTCATGGTACCTTAATTAGGTCAGCTATGGAGATCCATTCAGCCCTAAAGACAGACCGTACTTGACAGAGATTGGCTTGGGCCGTGTCCGAAATGGCACCCTTTTCCCTATTTAGTGCACTACTTTTGATCAGGGCCCATAGGGCTGTGGTCAAAAGTAGTGAACTATATATGGAATAGTGTGTCAAAAGTAGTGTACTATATATCGAAGAGACTGCCATTTGAGCCTTCTCAATCATTAAATTGAATCTATGGCTTTCCCTATATAACCTCCTCCCCTCCAGACATGGGAATACTGAAGGCACAGGTCAGGGAGTTCAATCATTTCCTGATCTATGAAAAAGAGACATCTGAGGTTCATGCTTGCTTTTCGTTGACACAGAGGAATGTGTGATTTAGATGCCCCGAGGCACATATTTCTACTTTTTTTTTGTCTGTCTTTGTTTCCTCTATTTCTTTCTATCCCCCTACAGAGGTTGATGATGCAAAGTCTACAGCTGCAAGAGCGGTTGAGTCTGCTGCAGGTGAAGAGAGATCTGCTGGCTTCAGTGTTTGGCTCTGACAGAGCAGAGAGTCTACTGATGGAGCTCAACGCCGCCGTGAAGAACCGAGAGCTACTGCACAGCCAGCTTCTGCAGAGGAAGGGAAGACTGCAGGTGTGTGAGTGATTTCGTGTGTGTGCCATTGGGCTCTGGTCATATGTAGGTCATTATTAGGGAATGGGGTGCCATTTGGGATGGAATGTAATTTTTGTTATAAACTGGGTGGTTCGAGCCCTGAATGCTGATTGGCTGACAGCTGTGGTATATCAGACCGTATACCACGGGTATGAGAAAAATATGTATTTTTACTGCTCTAATTACGTTGGTAACCAGTTTATAATAGCCATAAGATACCTCGGGTTGGTGGTATATGGCCAATATACCATGGCTAAGGGGTGTATCCAGGCACTCCGCGTTGCGTCGTACACGAACAGCCCTTAACCGTGGTATATTGGCCATATACCACACCCCCTCGTGCCTTATTGCTTACGTATGTCCTTAGGGTTTGATCTCGAGGACGAAGGACTTTGGCGACGCCTACGAGTCAATCAGGAGCAAGCTGACCCTCCTGAGAGACAGACTATACTCAGCAGACATCCTCCAACCAGACATACTGGCCAAGAAGAGCCAGTCAGACCAGCTACAGGTGGGTCACTTACTACATTCTTAACCTGTGGCTCATTCTCAATGAATATTTCCTTGCATCCTCTCTCCTCACCTCCTTCTCAAAGGCATTGGAGTAGGTTCGAGTGGAGTGACCTTCTCCTCCAATATGGTTGGCAAGGAGGCAAGGAGATAGGATGCAAGGAATTGAGGAAAGATGAATTGAGCCTGTGTCCAGGGGGTCCTATGAGACTCATTTAGAACATATAAGCATGTATAAAGCATTCATAAAGTTGCTATGTGTCTCTCAGGGGATCAAGAAGGACTTGGAGGACTGTGAGGCCCACATCACAGCTCTGGAGACTCTGGTGTCATCCAGCTCCACTAACAAGACCCGATCTGAGAGACTGTATGGGGACTGGAGGAACCTATACAAGGCAGTGCGGGTAAGAATGGAAGGATTTGACTAAGCAGAAGTTTTAAAAATGATGATACTCTAAAAATAATATAATTATCCAGTCAGCGGCAGTACTATGGGCGCAAACAGCTCGTTAATGAGAGAGGTCGAAGGAGAATGGCAAGAATCATGCAAGCTAACAGGCAGGCCACAAACAGACAAATAACGGCGCAGAACCGCATCTCGGAAGGCACAACTCGTCAATCCTTGTCATGGATGGGCTATTGCAGCACGACCACACCGTGTTCCACTCTTGTCAGCTAAAAACAAGAAGAAGCGGCTCCAGTGGGCACACAATCACCAACACTGGACAAATGAGTGGAAAAACATTGCCTGGAACATTGACAGCGACTTCAGTTTACTTGAGTGGCCTTCGCAGTCCCCAGACCTCAACTGAACAGAGCATCTTTGGGTTGAGATGGAACGGGCTGTTAGCAGCATGAATGTACCGCCGTCCAATCTGCAGCAACTGTGTGATTCTGTTGCGTCAGCATGGACCAACATCCCTGTAGAATATTTATGACACCTTGTAGAATGCCCCAAATAATTCAGGCTGTTCTGGAGGCAAGGGGCGGGATCCACCCCGGTACTAGATGGGTGTACCTAATAAACCGGCACTGAGTGTATATCTTTGATATTAACGTGTGTGTGTGTGTGTGTGGCAGGTGAAGGGGAACGAGAGTGAGGAGAGCATCAGGGAGCACGAGAGTTTCCATGAGAGCCTGCTGAATGTAGAGAAGTGGCTGATGATTATGAGGCAGAAGCTGGAGTCCTACCGCAGTTCTGCTGGGGAGTGGAGCGTGGACAACAGACAGCATGAAGCTGAGGTACTGACATACCACACATCTGTTATGTGGCACTGATTATGGCTGTTTTGATGAAGATGGACAAACATGACTAGGCACTGGACTACTATGGAGAGGATATCCTGTTCTCTACTGACAAAGAGTTATGGGAAATAAACTGTGACTCTGTCCAGTGCTGAACTTGCATGTAGTTTATATGTCACGTCCCATCCTGTGTTATTCCTCCTCCGGTCCTGTAGAGGGCACTAGGTGAGTTCCCAGAGAAGGAGCTGCAGCTGCACCAGACAGAGGTGGAGGGCCAGCGGGTGCTGAAGAGGACCTCTGAGGAGGGACGAGTACACATCCTCAGGGACATGAAGCGCCTGAGAGAGTCCTGGATGGCCCTGCATGACCTCAGCCTCAACCTCTTCAGGTACGTTACGCTATAGCGGGCTTGACGGAAAACTCTTAGAATTAGATATAGAACTTCGGAATCAACAACTATACTTGACAAAGATGGCTGCTATTATCATCACATTCTAGAGCTTTGCACATGTATCAAATCATCCACCCTTGTGAATGATAGTGTCTCTATGGGAGGACTACTCTAGTACCATTACCACTAATGCTACTTCATCTCTAGTTTGGTGTGTTTCAGTGAAGGTTCTCGGCAAACTCCTATGGCTTGTGCACATCTATCTCCGAAAACTTTACCAACCATAGCCTTCTACAAAGAAGTCAATATGTTGCACATGCTGTCCCTGCATCTGGGTGAAAAGTATTTAATGCGGCCAATTACACACCAATCCTAAGAGATTCCTTCAGTTACTGACTGTCTGCTGTTCCATTCCCAGGCTGCTGAATGGGCACAGCTCCTCTGAGGACCATGACTTAGACATCCAGAGGGTGAGAGGTCAGGCTGGGGAGTTGACAGGCCCAGCTAGGGAGCTCTTTCCTGGGGAGGGAGGAGACCTGATCAAAGGAAGAGGCTCCAGCAGCAGGAGGGAGGGTGCTCCAGAGGGATCCCCAGGAGAGGACCATGGTGTCTGGGTCTCTCAGAGCTATGGATCAGGGTCTGGGAGAGGGGGAAGAACAGAGTCAGGGGCAAGGATGGAGCAAAGCGAAGGGGCAAGTTTTAGAGCAGAAGAGGGTGTGTGGGTAGAGGGAGGGTTTGAGGGCAGTGTGGAGGATATGGATCTCTCTGAACATGGGGAGAGACAGGGCAGTGGTCAACAGGGTCCAATGGCGTTAAGCCAAGGAAGCAGTCAGAGACCGGCACAGGGCAGTGGGGTTGAAAGCAGTGGCAATTGCAGGGAGAAGGGTGGCGGTGAGCACAGCTTTGGTGTTGAGGAGGTGGACTCTATTGCCAGGAGAGGGGGGTATGGTCAGGGAGGAGAGGGGGAGAACCGAGGGGAAACCACATGGATAAACTCCTCAGGCCACACAGGAGGCAGAAGCCCCCAGTGTGGAGTGGTGGGGGGGGCTTTGGGTCCAGGAGTAGCGGAGTTGTGGGGGGCTCCGGGTCCAGGAGTAGCGGAGTGGTGGGGGGTTCTGATTTTACAGGTAGCGGTGTGATGGAGGGATCAGGCTCTAGGAGTAGCGGAGTGGTGGTAGTCGGGGCGTCTGGGTCCAGCAGTAGCGGGCGGACAGAGGAGTGGGTGGATGAGCAGAGGTCCAGAGGTGTGGCTGAACCTGTGGCCATGGAGGTAGATGTGGGGTTAGGGCAAGGTCCTAGTCAGGGCAGCAGAAGCAGCTATAGAGAGGGAACAAGTGAAATGGGAGACCAGAGTGGAAGTGGAGGGGGACACCTGCGACACAGAGGGTCCTTCACCCTGATCAAGACAAAGATGGAAGATCCAGTCATGGACCAAGGCTTTGCTAGAAAACCTTCTGGAGGGCTACAGAGCTCAAGTAAACACACCACGGTACGGTTTACTATCTACAATGATTCTATTAACTCACAATCACATACTCATTATTTTCTAGTTAATAAAATAATTTCAACTTCAAATGGGCATGGTATAATTACAGTGGGGCAAAAAAGTATTGTCAACCACCAATTGTGCAAGTTCTCCCACTTAAAAAGATGAGAGGCCTGTAATTTTCATCATAGGTACACTTCAACTATGACAGACAAAATGAGAATAAAAATCCAGAAAATCACATTGTAGAATTTTTAATGAATTTATTTGCAAATGATGGTGGAAAATAAGTATTTGGTCACCTACAAACAAGCAACATTTCTGGCTCTCACAGACCTGTAACTACTTATTTTAGAGGCTCCTCTGTCCTCCACTCGTTACCTGTAGTAATGGCACCTGTTTGAACTTGTTATCAGTATAAAAGACACCTGTCCACAGAGCCAGAAATGTTGCTTGTTTGTAGGTGACCAAATACTTATTTTCCACCATAATTTGCTAATAAAGTCATTAAAAATCCTACAATGTGATAATCTGGGTTTTTTTCTTCTAATTTTGTCTCATCTTTTTAAGTGGGAGAACTTGCACAATTGGTGGCTGATGAAATACTTTTTTGCACCACTGTAAGCAATAAGGCATGAGGGGTGTGGTATATGGCTAATATACCACGGCTTAGGTGCTGTTCTTATGGATGACGCAATGCGGATACAGGATGCAGCTGTTAGTCGGGGTATATTGGCCATATACCACAAATCCCCAAGGTTCCTTATTGCTATTATAAACTGGTTACCAACGTAATTAGAACGGTACAAATCTTTATTTGGTTGCCATACCCGTGTATACGGACATAACACAGCTTTAAGCCAATCAGCATTTAACATTTAACATAACATTTAAGTCATTTAGCAGACGCTCTTATCCAGAGCGTCTTACAAATTGGTGCATTCACCTTATGACATCCAGTGGAACAGTCACTTTACAATAGTGCATCTAAATCTTAAAGGGGGGGGGGGGTGAGAGGGATTAAATGATTCTGAGCTATTATCCACTGTAAAAAACCACTGCTATTGCTTTTGAATATTTTGTTGACCTAAAATTTTAAATGTAGAGATTCAGATGATATCCTATCCTAGGTATTCCTTAAAGAGGTGGGGTTTCAGGTGTCTCCGGAAGGTGGTGATTGACTCCGCTGTCCTGGCGACGTGAGGGAGTTTGTTCCACCATTGGGGGGCCAGAACAGCGAACAGTTTTGACTGGGCTGAGCGGGAACTCTACTTCCTCAGTGGTAGGGAGGCGAGCAGGCCAGAGGTGGATGAACGCAGTGCCCTTGTTTGGGTGTAGGGCCTGATCAGAGCCTGGAGGTACTGAGGTGCCGTTCCCCTCACAGCTCCGTAGGCAAGCACCATGGTCTTGTAGCGGATGCGAGCTTCAACTGGAAGCCAGTGGAGAGAACGGAGGAGCGGGGTGACGTGAGAGAACTTGGGAAGGTTGAACACCAGACGGGCTGCGGCGTTCTGGATGAGTTGAAGGGGTTTAATGGCACAGGCAGGGAGCCCAGCCAACAGCGAGTTGCAGTAATCCAGACGGGAGATGACAAGTGCCTGGATTAGGACCTGCGCCGCTTCCTGTGTGAGGCAGGGTCGTACTCTGCGGATGTTGTAGAGCATGCACCTACAGGAACGGGCCACCGCCTTGATGTTGGTTGAGAATGACAGGGTGTTGTCCAGGATCACGCCAAGGTTCTTAGCGCTCTGGGAGGAGGACACAATGGAGTTGTCAACCGTGATGGCGAGATCATGGAACGGGCAGTCCTTCCCCGGGAGGAAGAGCAGCTCCGTCTTGCCGAGGTTCAGCTTGAGGTGGTGATCCGTCATCCACACTGATATGTCTGTCAGACATGCAGAGATTCGATTCGCCACCTGGTCATCAGAAGGGGGAAAGGAGAAGATTAGTTGTGTGTCGTCTGCATAGCAATGATAGGAGAGACCATGTGAGGTTATGACAGAGCCAAGTGACTTGGTGTATAGCGAGAATAGGAGAGGGCCTAGAACAGAGCCCTGGGGGACACCAGTGGTGAGAGCGTGTGGTGAGGAGACAGATTCTCGCCACGCCACCTGGTAGGAGCGACCTGACAGGTAGGACGCAATCCAAGCGTGGGCCGCGCCGGAGATGCCCAACTCGGAGAGGGTGGAGAGGAGGATCTGATGGTTCACAGTATCGAAGGCAGCCGATAGATCTAGAAGGATGAGAGCAGAGGAGAGAGAGTTAGCTTTAGCAGTGCGGAGCGCCTCCGTGATACAGAGGAGAGCAGTCTCAGTTGAATGACTAGTCTTGAAACCTGACTGATTTGGATCAAGAAAGTCATTCAGAGAGAGATAGCGGGAGAGCTGGCCAAGGACGGCACGTTCAAGAGTTTTGGAGAGAAAAGAAAGAAGGGATACTGGTCTGTAATTGTTGACATCGGAGGGATCGAGTGTAGGTTTTTTCAGAAGGGGTGCAACTCTCGCTCTCTTGAAGACGGAAGGGACGTAGCCAGCGGTCAGGGATGAGTTGATGAGCGAGGTGAGGTAAGGGAGAAGGTCTCCGGAAATGGTCTGGAGAAGAGAGGAGGGGATAGGGTCAAGCGGGCAGGTTGTTGGGCGGCCGGCCGTCACAAGACGCGAGATTTCATCTGGAGAGAGAGGGGAGAAAGAGGTCAGAGCACAGGGTAGGGCAGTGTGAGCAGAACCAGCGGTGTCGTTTGACTTAGCAAACGAGGATCGGATGTCGTCAACCTTCTTTTCAAAATGGTTGACGAAGTCATCTGCAGAGAGGGAGGAGGGGGGAGGAGGATTCAGGAGGGAGGAGAAGGTGGCAAAGAGCTTCCTAGGGTTAGAGGCAGATGCTTGGAATTTAGCGTGGTAGAAAGTGGCTTTAGCAGCAGAGACAGAGGAGGAAAATGTAGAGAGGAGGGAGTGAAAGGATGCCAGGTCCGCAGGGAGGCGAGTTTTCCTTCATTTCCTCTCGGCTGCCCGGAGCCCTGTTCTGTGAGCTCGCAATGAGTCATCGAGCCACGGAGCGGGAGGGGAGGACCGAGCCGGCCTGAAGGATAGGGGACATAGAGAGTCAAAGGATGCAGAGAGGGAGGAGAGGAGGGTTGAGGAGGCAGAATCAGGAGATAGGTTGGAGAAGGTTTGAGCGGAGGGAAGAGATGATAGGATGGAAGAGGAGAGAGTAGCGGGGGAGAGAGAGCGAAGGTTGGGACGGCGCGATACCATCCGAGTAGGGGCAGTGTGGGAGGTGTTGGATGAGAGCGAGAGGGAAAATGATACAAGGTAGTGGTCGGAGACTTGGAGGGGAGTTGCAATGAGGTTAGTGGAAGAACAGCATCTAGTAAAGATGAGGTCGAGCGTATTGCCTGCCTTGTGAGTAGGGGGGGGGGTGAGAGGGTGAGGTCAAAAGAGGAGAGGAGTGGAAAGAAGGAGGCAGAGAGGAAAGAGTCAAAGGTAGACGTGGGGAGGTTAAAGTCGCCCAGAACTGTGAGAGGTGAGCCGTCCTCAGGAAAGGAGCTTATCAAGGCATCAAGCTCATTGATGAACTCTCAGAGGGAACCTGGAGGGCGATAAATGATAAGGATGTTAAGCTTGAAAGGGCTGGTAACTGTGACAGCATGGAATTCAAAGGAGGCAATAGACAGATGGGTAAGGGGAGAAAGAGAGAATGATCACTTGGGAGAGATGAGGATCCCGGTGCCACCACCCCGCTGACCAGAAGCTCTCGGGGTGTGCGAGGACACGTGGGCGGACGAAGAGAGAGCAGTAGGAGTAGCAGTGTTGTCTGTGGTGATCCATGTTTCCGTCAGTGCCAAGAAGTCGAGGGACTGGAGGGAGGCATAGGCTGAGACGAACTCTGCCTTGTTGACCGCAGATTGGCAGTTCCAGAGGCTACCGGAGACCTGGAACTCCACGTGGGTCGTGCGCGCTGGGACCACCAGATTAGGGTGGCCGCGGCCACGCGGTGTGGAGCGTTTGTATGGTCTGTGCAGAGAGGAGAGAACAGGGATAAACAGACACATAGTTGACAGGCTACAGAAGAGGCTACGCTAATGCAAAGGAGATTGGAATGACAAGTGGACTACACGTCTCAAATGTTCAGAAAGTTAAGCTACGTAGCAAGAATCTTATTGACTAAAATGATTAAAATGATACAGTACTGCTGAAGTAGGCTAGCTGGCAGTGGGTGCGTTGTTGACACTACACTAATCAAGTCGTTCCGTTGAGTGTAATAGTTTCTGCAGTGCTGCTATTCGGGGGCTAGCTGGCTAGCTAGCATTCAGGGCTCGAACACAACATTTGACATTTTAGTCATTTAGCAGACGCTGCTATCCAGAGTGACTTAGTTAGTGCATTCATCTTAAGATAGCTAGGTGAGACAACCACATATCACAGTCGTATTAGCACATTTTTCCTCAATACAGAAGTTATCAGCAAAGTCAGTGCTAGTAGATACTCTTTGGAGATGTACGTTTCAGACGTTTGCAGGAAAATGGGAAGGGACTCTGCTGTCCTAGCATCAGAGAGAAGCTGGTTCCACTATTGGGGGACCAGGACAGAGAAGAGCTGTGACTGGGCTAGGCGGGAGCTGACCTCCTGTAGGGGTGGGACGGCCAACAGACTGGAGGATGGCAGACTGGAGTGCTCGGGTTGAGATGTGAGGTTTGAGCATAGCCTGAAGGTAGGGAGGGGCAGTTCCCCTTGCTGCTCTGTAGGCACGCACCATGGTCCTCTCTATGCCACCTGACAGGCGCGACCTGCCAGGTTGAATTGCAATCCAGGAGTGTGCAGAGCCTGAGATGTACGCACAGCCCTGAGAAGGTGGAGGGAAGGATTTGATGTTTCGCGGTGTCGAAGGCAGAGGATGGATCTAGGAGGATGAGAACAGAGGAGAAAGAGTCAGCTTTGGCAGAGCAGAGAGCCTCCAGACTGCTTAGGATGAAGATCGTTCTGAGAGAGATAACAAGTTGGTCAATGACAGCATGCTCAAGTGTTTGGGAAGAAAATAAAGAAGGGATATCGGTCTGTAGTTTTTGACATCAGAAGGGTTGAGTGTTGGTTGGTTTCTTGGGCAGAGGAGCGGCTCTGGCCATCTTGAAGTTGCAGGGGACGCAGACAGTGTTCAGGGATGAGTTGATGAGGGAAGTGAGGAATGGGAGAAGGTCTCCAGAGATGGTCTGGAGGAGGGGATGTTGTCGGGTGGCTGGACATCACTAGTCGCAGGATGGAAAAAGATGTTAGTGCTGTCTAAGTGGGACCAGTGGACTCAATAGGCTGAGTGAATGAGGAGCGGATGTCGTCAACCTTTTCTTAAAAGTAATTGACTCATCACTCAATATTCTCATTAACTGATATTACACTTCCGTTATAAACCAGAATATTTAGAAAATTAAGAAAATTAGCGGATTCTCTTTTGTGAAATATCACCTCAAGTAAGTTGTTGTGGTCCTTCAGGCAGATCCAGGGTCAGCTCTGATTGCAGCGGAGTACGAGGACAGGAGGAGGATTTTTGAGGCCTGGCTACAGAAGGAAAGCGATACTCTTTCAGGGATTCTCAACACCAAGGGACCGCTGAGCACCAGAGAACTCAAGATCAGGCAGAACACACTCAAGGTTGGTGCTAATGAATTCTCAGAAATATACAGTATTCCACTCCTGTTTATATTCACACAGAAATAATGAGGTACTCAAGTGCTGTGGCCATCTTATGGTTAGACTTTAATTTTTTAAACATTTATTTCAACTTTATTTAACCAGGTAGGCCAGTTGAGAACAAGTTCTCATTTATACAACTGCAACCTGGCCAAGATAAAGCAAAGCAGTGCAACAAAAACAACAGAGTTACACCTGGGATAAACAAATGTACAGTCAGTAACACAATAGAAAATCTGTATACAGTGTGTGCAAATGAAGCAAGGCAATAAACAGGCAAATAGTGGCAAAGTAACAAAGTAGTTACAATTTAGCTGTTTACACTGGAGTGATATATGTGCAGATGAGGATGTGCAAGTAGAAATACTGGTGTGCAAAAGAGCAGAAAAACAAATATGGGGATGAGGTAGGTAGTTGGTTGGATGGGCTATTTACAGATGGGCTGTGTACAGCTGCAGCGATTGGTAAGCTGCTCTGACAGCTAACGCTTAAAGTTAGTGAGGGGGGGGGGGGTTGCAAGTCGTTCTAGTCATTGGCAGCAGAGAACTGGAAGGAAAGGAGGTGTTGGCTTTGGGGATGACCAATGAAATATACCTGCTGGAGCACGTGCTATGGGTGGGTGTTGCTATGGTGACCAGTGAGCTGATGTAGGCGGAGCTTTACGTAGCAAATACTTATAGATGACCTGGAGCCAGTGGGTTTGGCGACGAATATGTAGCGAGGACCAGCCAACGAGAGCATACAGGTCGCAGTGGTAGGTAGTATTTGTCATTTTGGTGACAAAATGGATGGCACTGTGATAGACTACATCCAGGTTGCTGAGGAGAGTGTTTGAGGCTATTTTGTAAATGTCATTGGCAGGAGTCAAGGATCGGCAGGATAGTCAGTTTTACGAGGGTATGTTTGGCAGCATGAGTGGAGGAGGCTTTGTTGCGAAATAGGAAGCCAATTCTAGATTTAACTTTGGATTAGAGATGCTTAATGCGAGTCTGGTAGGAGAGTTTACAGTCTAGCCAGACAGCTGGGTATTTATAGTTGTCCACATATTCTAAGTCAGAACTGTCCTCAGTAGTGATGCTCGTCGGGTGGGTGGGTGTGGGCAGCGATCGGTTGAAGCGCATACATTTAGTTTTACTAGCATTTAAGAGCAGTTTGAGGCCACGGAAAGAGTATTGTATGGCGTTGAAGCTCGTTTGGAGGTTTGTTAACACAATGTCCAAAGAAGGGCCAGATGTATACACAATGGTGTCATCTGTGTAGAGGTGGATCAAAGAATCACCCGCAGAAAGAGCGTTATCATTGATAAATACAGAGGAAAGAGTCGGCCTGAGAATTGAACCCTGTGGCACCCCCATAGAGACTGCCAGAAGTCTGGACAACAGGCCCTCCAATTTGGCACACTGAACTCTATTTGAGAAGTAGTTGGTGAACCAGGTGAGGCAGTTATTAGAGAAACCAAGGCTGTTGAGTCTGCTGATAAGAATGCGGTGATTGACAGAGTCGAAGGCCTTGGCCAGGTCGATGAAGACTGTTGCACAGTACTGTCTTTTATCAAGGGAGGTTATGATATCGTTTAGGACCTTGAGCGTGGCTGAGGTGCACCCGTGACCAGCTCGGAAACCAGATTGCATAGCGGAGAAGGTATGGTGGGATTCGAAATGCTCAGTGATCTGTTTGTTCACTTGACTTTCAAATACTTTAGAAAGGCAGGGCAGGATGGATGTAGGTCTGTAACAGTTTGGGTCTAGAGTGCCTCCCCATTTGGAGAGGAATCTTTAGGAATCTGAGACGATGCGAAAGAGAGGTTGAACAGACTAGTAATAGGGGTTGCAACAATGGTGGCGGATAATTTTAGGGAGAGGGTCCAGATTGCCTAGCCCAGCTGATTTCTAGGGATCCAGATTTTGCAGCTCTTTCAGAACATCAGCTATCTGGATTTGGGTGAAGGAGAAGCTGGGGGGTTTCGGCCAGTTGCAGCGGGGGTTGCAGAGCTGTTGGCCGGGGTGGAAAGGTGGAAGGCATGGCCAGCCATAGAGAAATGTTTATTGAAATTATCGTGGATTCATCAGTGGTGACAGTGTTTCCTAGTCTCAGTGCAGATGGCATCTGGGAGGAGGTACTCTTATTTTCCATGGACTTTACGACTGGAATTAGTGCTGTAGGATACAAATTTCTGTTTGAAAAAGCTGTGTGTATTGGTTCCTGACTTCCCTGAAAGGTTGCATATCGCGGGGGCTATTCGAAGCTAGTGCAATACGCCACAGGGTGTTTTTGTGCGAGTCAAGGTCAGTCAAGTCTGGAGTGAACCAAGGGCTATATCTGTTCTTAGTTCTACTTTGTAAGGGGCATGCTTATTTGAAGATGGTGAGGAAAGCACTTTTAAATAGCAACCAGGCATCCTCTACTGACGGGATGAGGTCAATATCTTTCCAGGATACCTGGGCCAGGTCAATTAGAAAGGCCTGCTTGCAGAAGTGTTTTAGGGAGCGTTTGACAGTAATGAGGTGTTCATTTGACTGCAGACCCATAACGAACGGACGCAGGCAATGAGGCAGTGATCGTTAAGATCCTGGTTGAAAACAGCAGAGGTGTATTTAGACGGCAAGTTGGTCAGGATGATATCTATGAGGGTGCCCATGGTTACGGATTTGGCGGTGTTCCTTGATCATTTGTGTGAGATTGAGGGCATCTAGCTTAGATTGTAGGACAGCCAGGGTGTTAAGCATATCCCAATTTAGGTCACCTAGCTGTACGAACTCTGACGATAGATGGGGGGGGGGGTCTATTCACATATGGTGCCCAGGGCACAGCTGGGGGCTGAGGGGGGGGGGGGGGGGATAACAAGCAGCAACAGTGAGGGACTTATTTCTGGAGAAATGGATCTTTAAAAGGAGAAGCTTGAACTGTTTGGGCATAGACCTGGATGGTATGACAGAATTCTGAAGAATCTCTGCAGTAGATTGCAATTCCGCCCCCTTTTAGCAGTTCAGAAAATGTTGTAATTTGGGTTGGAAATTTCAGAATTTTTGGTGGCATTCCTATGCCAGGATTCAGACACGGTTAGGACATCAGGGTTGGCTTAAAACAAGTTACTTTGTCAGTAATATACATGCTTTGTGAGAACTTCTGGAGGATGTTATGTTCAGAGTGCACCAGGATGGTCGAAGATAATCTTCTGGCCAGCGGAGTTTCTTTAAGAGCCCCAATCACTTGCTGTACGGTTTTGGAAACATAGTATCTTTCATATTAGCGAGAAATCATTTTCAAAAAAACAAAAGGTTAAATTACTACACCCTTATAGGGCCGATTGGGGTTTCCACGTCCATATTTCCATGTTACAGCACTTGTTTACTGAAAACAGATGGAAGACCGAGGCATAACTCTGCTATTTAGCTATATACGTCTCCGAACACCTGTGTGTAAACAGAAGGCGGATGCGGCAAACGTGTTGTCACTGAAAAATACTCTCGGCTGCAACTGTGTTAAAACTGGTTGAAACAGTGTACAGTAAGTGTCTATTTGTGAAATTATTCTGATGTGATAAGAAAGTAGAAGGCTTTATTTCTAGAACCGTACCGCAGTTGAGAATCAATTTACATTTCAGAGGATTTGGCTGTTTTGGCTGCCAGAGCCAATTTGCCTCTAAACAGAGCATGTAAGGTCCTTGGACTATAAGGAGTTGTGTTAGGCTCCTTTAGTTTATTACTGGGCTAGGTAGAAACATACCTTACAGCAAGGCCCTAACAAATACACACCCCACATACACCGCAAACCTTCCAGCGTTCCTCTAGACGGCTAAAATAACTTTTGGCAGCTGTACTGACGGCCAGTACACTTACATCCCAACCAGAAGCTGCCTGACAGTCAGACAGGTTGTGTCCTAAATGCCACCCTACCCACTTGGCACACACTGGTTGAATCAGCGTTTCTACGTCATTTCAATGAAATTTCCAACGTGAAATAGACATTGAATTGACATCTGGGTGTATTCTCTATATATACTTTTGATATAGGGCACTGGCCCAAAATTGTGCACTATATAGTAAATAGGGTGCCATTTGGGATGCTAGCAGGCCATGTTAGTGGTTGGAATATTTTTGTCAGGATAGGATAACAGAGCACAAAGCATGCCTTAATGTCAGCAGACATTGAATCAATGCAGAAAGGGGATTGAAGATGTTTGCTTCTTTGTTTGGGGATATACAGTACGTATGTGCTGCTGTGGTTTCAGTAGAGAAAAAGGGTTAAGTATTCCTTCAGTATTTACTGCTGTAGCTATTCTTCTGTGCAAAGATCCTGTGTAGACATTACACACACACACTGCTTATTGTTATTACTTTAAGCAACAATTCCTCTGCTTACCCCTCAGCCATATGCAACTGTTTAGTCTTATTCATTCTCTATCTCCCTGTTGTTCACTTGCCTCTTCTCTCTTCCCCCTCTCTCTCTCTCCCGCTCTCTTTCCACCCCTCCCCCCCTCTCTCTCCTCTCATTCCCACAGAATTTGCAGTCCAGTCTGGGCTGGGGTCAGGAGCAGTTCCAGCTACTGCTGATGTCTGGGGCGGCTGCATCCGGAGCCGGGGACGGGGCTGACCATTGGGCTGAGGATGTGGGTATGGAGGAGATACGTTATCGCTGGATGCTCTACAAGTCCAAACTGAAGGATGTAGGAGACCTCAATGCTCTGTTGAATGTCAAGGTAAGAGATGCTGTATACATTGTATTGTGTCTCCCAAATGGCACCCTATTCCCTTTATAGTGCACTATTTTTGACCAGGATCTATATGGTTCTCGTCAAAAGTAGTGCACTATATAGGGCAGTGGTCACCAACTCCAAGGAATTCCTAGTCGATCACCAAACATTTCTGTTAATAAAACAACGATAGGGCCTCCCGAGTGGCGCAGCGGTATAAGGCACTGCGTCACTACAGATCCGGGTTTGGTAGCCCCATGAGCTCTAGTGGCTCCTTGTGGTGGGCACATGCATGCTGACTTCGGTCGGCAGCTGTATGGTGTTTCCTGTGTCGGCTGGCTTTCGGGTTAACCGGGCAGTGTGTGAAGAAGCAGTGCGGCTTGGTGGACGCATGGCTCTCGACCTTCGCCTCCTGATTACTACTCCCATAACACAAAAAGGGGTAAAAGTACCCTATAACAATTGGTGTGTGTGTACAATGTAGAACATAGTACAAGTAACAGAAACCCTTGGAATGGTAGACCATCAGATTCAGGCCATCAGTCCAGTAAAAATAAAGTATGTATATTTTATGCGCACTCAGCTGTGCATCACAATTAATACAACAAATGATCTATTACCAGTTTGATCATATACCAACATTTTTTAAAATATAATTTCAAAATGGTCTGAGAAGAACAACACTGGCAGTGCAATTCAAGCATAGCCATGTATTGGGCCTATAACCTACTGCACAAACCTTGTTGTGACAGAGCTCTTTTTAATTGGTTAATGTTGCATAGGCTTACATTTTTCAAGTCATGTTTTTAAACAATCTGAGTGGTAGGTCACGGTTTGCATTTTGACTCAAGTGATCTTGACTTAAGGACAGGTTGGTGACCTCTGATATAGGGAATTAGGGTGCTGTGTAAAATGTCCATGCAGCAGAGCGCATTGAAGAGTATCCCATAATAAAGGGATGATACATTGGTCTACCACAAGGGTGCAGTGTATCATCATTGTTAGGTCATGGTCTGACTGAACTGTACTGTATAAAGCATAGTTTTACAGTATTTTTTTCACAGTATAGTTTTCTGGGTTTATTTCCATTAGGGTGCAAGTGCTGCTGGACAGGAGGAACACACCAGGACAGCTAAGGTACAGTTATCAATCCAGCTCAGAGCTTGTGTCATGGTCAAACATTCCTTTTAATATTCAGTGTAGTTCAAACTGGAAAAACGTGTGGTCTGGTGGTCCAAGCCGCCGCCTTTGGAACACATATATTGCTTTGAGCCTCCCCACTCCTCTGGGCTTAGAAAACACAGCTCTAGGGCCACTTGTCTGACCACCCAAGACTGGCACCAAGTCAAGCCTGCTGTCTCCAACAAACCCCAGTTAATTTGGCAGCCCAGTGGGGTGGAGCAACCTGGTCTCAGAGCATTCTGTGTTATTCTGTATGTAAATTCAGGACACTAAATTTACTATATGTTTTGTATGGTATATCTTAATTTTGGGATGTCCATCATCCATTTCGTATGATATGTTATGAATTACAATTCTTATGATACGTTACGAATTTGCAAAATGTACCATATATTTTGAATTCCCAAACGTAAAATATTTTACGAATTCCAAATTGTTGTGGCTAACATTAGCTAGGTGGCAAAAGTTAGATAGGGTAAGGGTAAAGGTTAGGAGTTAAGTTAAAGGGTTAGGGGAAGGGTTAGCT
The DNA here is from genome assembly GCF_021184085.1 of Oncorhynchus gorbuscha. NCBI lineage: Eukaryota > Metazoa > Chordata > Actinopteri > Salmoniformes > Salmonidae > Oncorhynchus > Oncorhynchus gorbuscha. Next base: position 38,419,896 of record NC_060189.1, on the reverse strand, counting down.
AAAATGATTAGGGTTCGTGGAAGGGTTAGCTAACATGCTAAGTAGTTGCAAAGTAGCTAAAAGGGTAATGTAGTCCTGATGGTATACGAACACGCAACCTTTGGGTTGCTAGATGTTTGCGTTATACGCCCACACCGATCAACCACCCTCCTTTCGTTTTTACCTTAAGTAACCTTCTGTGTTATGTAACCATATCAAACGTAACATATTTTACTAATTTGAGTGTCCCGGATTTACATTTACTTAGTTACATCTAGTCTTTGAGACCAGACTGGGTGGAAAAGAGATTAAGCAATGCCATGCTCCGTCACTCCCTCCCTCGCCCCCCCCATTAGGTCTCTCTTTCTCTCTCCTTTTCTCTCTCTCTCCCCCCATTTGGTGGAGCATGGGGGCCCTCGATATTACACAAAATTCCAGAGGATTTGCACCATGTTTCGCGTAGGTAGATGTAGTTCTGAGGTCAGTTTAAGGGCAACTTGTACCTGGAGCCTTGGTTTCAAACCTTGTCCTCCTCTCCAGCTATTGATGGCTAAGTTAGTGGACAGCCTCATCCCAGTCCTCTCTGCTCTAGGTATAAGATTCCTTTTTGCACAGATCTAGGATCAGCATACTCGTCTATAATCATCACCTTAACCATTTGGAGAAAGGGGAGAATGGATAACAAATCCTTGTCTAGGAGCAACCTCATTCTACTCTGTCTTCATCTGGTCTCTTGTCACTCGCTCTCTCTCTTTGCTCTCTCTTTCTCTCTCTCTCTCTCTCTCTTTGCTCTCTCTCGCTCTCTCTCTCTCTCTTTCTCTCGCGCTCTCTCTCTTTTTCTCTCGCTCTCTCTCTCTCTTTCTCTCGCTCTCTCTCTCTCTCTCTCTCTCTCTCTCTCTCTCTCTCTCTCTTTCTTTCTCGCTCTCTCTCTTTCTCTCGCTCTCTCTCTTTCTCTCGCTCTCTCTCTTTCTCTCGCTCTCTCTTTCTCTCGCTCTCTCTCTTTCTCTCGCTCTCTCTTTCTCTCGCTCTCTCTCTTTCTCTCGCTCTCTCTCTTTCTCTCGCTCTCTCTCTTTCTCTCGCTCTCTCTCTTTCTCTCGCTCTCTCTCTTTCTCTCGCTCTCTCTCTTTCTCGCTCTCTCTCTTTGCTCTCTCTCTCTCTCTCTCTCGCTCTCTCTCTCTCTTTCTCTCGCTCTCTCTCTTTCTCTCGCTTTCTCTCGCTCTTTCTCTCGCTCTCACTCTCTAGCTCTCTCTCTCTGTCGTATAGCTGTGAACGCAGCAGGTGCATGGATGGTAAAAAATAAGCAGAGGTAGCTCACCGAGTTTACCCCCAGGTTGTTGATATGTGTAAAACAGCAGACATAGATGATAGTGTGACTCACAGCAAAGACAAAAAGTACATGCCTAAAGTACACAAATGACAAACATCAGTGCACTGCAGCATCTGCGCTAAGACACGGAAACTCACCCATCCACAAATCTCTGTATAGGAATTGTGGTTGCTAGTTTTGCTAGTTTTGCGGGCTATGAGTCTCTACATCTGTCATAACTTGGATTTTCACACTGTATAGACGACTGTTATTACTTCCCTTAGTTATTTTAGTCATGTTTTAAAGGTGCTTGTTAGCATTCTTAATACACACTATCCTATGATTGTAGATATGGCTCCTGTACCTCACACATGCCTTTGTCTCACGTACACACACTTATGGAGATAACAAGGGAGATAACTCTTCAGGTCTCATTCGCAAGTTTCAGTTCCTTTCTGACCTGTCATTACTTTGGAGTATAAACATAGGGTTGTTTACGTAATCGCGCCCCCTGGCCTACAACCTTCCTATCTACTGAAAAAGACAAACCCAACAACAACTTCCTGGTCAACTTTAACACAAACATGCAGAGGATGGCATGAGAGATTGCAGAGGACCCCTCCAATTTACTAAACTCAGAGTTCACACACCACCTGGCCTGCATTATACCTCTCCACTGCCCAACAAACTCAAACTCCCTGGCCAACAGCAATCTCCTTCACTGGCTACACACAATCCTCACTTACACCAGATGATGAATTACCCAAAAATGAATCACCAGTCTCATTTATAATTGAAGTGCATAAAAATGATAAAATAATCATCTTCATCACCCCTATTCCAATTAGAACAGCTCTGAGCAATTTTCACTCTGAACATAGCTATCTATAGGTCTGTCAGGCAGGGGGTTGAGCTTAACGGTGCTTGACTAGCTTAGCGCTTGTATACAATGATCTCTTTAAGGGAGCTTAACACCTGTCTGTCAAATGGATTGCTATTGGGACTGTTTAGTTTGAGTATCTGGGACTGAGGTGTTAGCAGTTGTTGTTCTTCAATAACACAGACCCCAAAGGAAATCGGGGGGAGAAAATATATTTATTCAAAGAGAACAAATCATAGTTTTTATGCTGGGAAGTAGATGGTAGATTCTTCCCTGTCTGCAGTGTTTTCTTCACTGAATAAAGAGCAATGATGCTGTTTAAACCCAAGCCTAGCCTGTGGTTGACCAATATAATTGGGCCAATAGCCAAATGCCAAGTATCCCGTTTCAGGCACAATGTATAGATAATTTGGACCAATGAGACCTTGCCACATTTAGCTATGAGTCCTGGACTGAAACCCCTCCTGTGTCCCTGTCCCGTTAATCTTCAGTTCCCCGTTACAGAAAAACAACTATTTCCATTGATAGTTAATTCCCTCTTGACCTCTGCGTTGTGTATTTATCTTCGAATATTCTTAGAGGTGATGGGAGTTTGGATATAGATGTAGAACGAGGAAAGGTGCAGGCCTGTCGAGAGGCTTTCTCTTGCCCTTCCTCGTCTTCCTCCTCTCTCGATCCTGGGTGCTCTGGAAAGTAGTTTGAGAGAAGGAGGGAGAGGGGGTTGATGGAACTGAGTGAGTGAGCATAAAGGTGGAGTGCAGAGAGGACAGAGTGGGCGAGGATTTACTCTCTTCACTTGGAAGAGCACTCTGCTCTGTGGTGTGTGTTAATGCTCTGTGTGTGCCATCACAACCCTGATTATATTGAAAGGGCTGTGAGCCTTTACTGTTTGTTTACTTAGCGAGCATACACGGACCCTACTGTATGAGTCATCTTAAAAGTGACTTAGTTTAACACTCCATGGGATATCTGCGAAATGTACATCAAACTGGTACATAAAACTAGAATTATATTATAATGGATTGTCAGTCCATAACTCGGTCTATGAATTTGAGTGGTGACATTTCTCAAGCCTAGCCGATTACCAACAAAATGTAGCTGAGACGTCTTGTTGTTGTTGGGATCCCAGATTTACCCCTTTTTAGACATTGGCACGTTGTTTCATTATGAACCAGTCAAATGTGGCGTCATTACCTAGCAAGTATGAGAAGCATTTATTTAAATTTCAGCATCAGAGAATGTTCCTCCACGTTGAGAGGCAGATGTACAGGGTGTCTGGCGCATTGGATTAACATTCAGTTGGATGGGAGACAGAAATACTCTGAGTGAAACACCTACTTTTGTATTAGTTTTGATGATGTCATTTGGGGTTGAATTTGAGGCATTTCTGTTTCCCATATAATTACATGGCCCCTCTAAAAGGGTTTACGGTTTATCCTCAATCACTGGTTATTTACTTGTGCACTTAATGGTATAGACAAGGAATGTACAACAGTATGTGCATTTGAGAGAAAGTATGAGAATGGGATTTGATGGGTTCAATTACCATACTCACAACTATTGATGTCTGTTAGTGTTTGTGTAAATGGATATACAGTGCCTTGCGAAAGTATTCGGCCCCCTTGAACTTTGCGACCTTTTGCCACATTTCAGGCTTCAAACATAAAGATATAAAACTGTATTTTTTTGTGAAGATTCAACAACAAGTGGGACACAATCATGAAGTGGAACATTTATTGGATATTTCAAACTTTTTTAACAAATCAAAAACTGAAAAATTGGGCGTGCTAAATTATTCAGCCCCTTTACTTTCAGTGCAGAAAACTCTCTCCAGAAGTTCAGTGAGGATCTCTGAATGATCCAATGTTGACCTAAATGACTAATGATGATAAATACAATCCACCTGTGTGTAATCAAGTCTCCGTATAAGTGCACTTGCACTGTGATAGTCTCAGAGGTCCGTTAAAAGCGCAGAGAGCATCATGAAGAACAAGGAACACACCAGGCAGGTCCGAGATACTGTTGTGAAGAAGTTTAAAGCCGGATTTGGATACAAAAGGATTTCCCAAGCTTTAAACATCCCAAGGAGCACTGTGCAAGCGATAATATTGAAATGGAAGGAGTATCAGACCACTGCAAATCTACCAAGACCTGGCCGTCCCTCTAAACTTTCAGGTCATACAAGGAGAAGACTGATCAGAGATGCAGCCAAAAGGCCCATGATCACTCTGGATGAACTGCAGAGATCTACAGCTGAGGTGGGAGACTCTGTCCATAGGACAACAATCAGTCGTATATTGCACAAATCTGGCCTTTATGGAAGTGGCAAGAAGAAAGCCATTTCTTAAAGATATCCATAAAAAGTGTTGTTTAAAGTTTGCCACAAGCCACCTGGGAGACACAACAAACATGTGGAATAAGGTTCTCTGGTCAGATGAAACCAAAATTGAACTTTTTGGCAACAATGCAAAACGTTATGTTTGGAGTAAAAGCAACACAGCTCATCACCCTGAACACATCGTCCCCACTGTCAAACATGGTGGTGGCAGCATCATGGTTTGGGCCTGCTTTTCTTCAGCAGGGACAGGGAAGATGGTTCAAATTGATGGGAAGATGGATGGAGCCAAATACAGGACCATTCTGGAAGAAAACCTGATGGAGTCTGCAAAAGACCTGAGACTGGGATGGAGATTTTGTCTTCCAACAAGACAATGATCCAAAACATAAAGCAAAATCTACAATGGAATGGTTCAAAAATAAACATATCCAGGTGTTAGAATGGCCAAGTCAAAGTCCAGACCTGAATCCAATCGAGAATCTGTGGAAAGAACTGAAAACTGCTGTTCACAAATGCTCTCCATCCAACCTCACTGAGCTCGAGCTGTTTTGCAAGGAGGAATGGGAAAAAAATTCAGTCTCTCGATGTGCAAAACTGATAGACATACCCCAAGCGACTTACAGCTGTAATCGCAGCAAAAGGTGGCGCTACAAAGTATTAACTTAAGGGGGCTGAATAATTTTGCACACTCAATTTTTTCGTTTTTGATTTGTTAAAAGTTTGAAATATCCAATAAATGTCCCACTTGTGTCCCACTTGTTGTTGATTCTTCACAAAAAAATACAGTTTTATATCTTTATGTTTGAAGCCTGAAATGTGGCAAAAGGTCGCAAAGCTCAAGGGGGCCGAATACTTTCGCAAGGCACTGTATACACACAGTGTATGTGTTAACATCTCTATATTGTTTCCCTGTAGGGGAAGACTCCAGGCCTACTGTACCGTGTGTGTCGGGTGGCCCTGCCCCTCTGGCTCCTGCTGTTGGCCTTACTCCTCTTCGCCTTCTTCCTGCCCTGGATGGACGAAGGCTCCAGCTGCTCTCTGTCCAACAACTTTGCCCGCTCCTTCAACATCATGCTACGCTACGACGGACCTCCACCCACATAGAAGAATCATATAAGTTGATTCCTCTTCATCCTCAATCCATTGTGTGTCTGTGTGTGTGTGTTAAGGCATCTACATGCTTCCCAGCCGAAACAGTTCGGAGAAGTTTGTGCATATATTATGACGACATTTTGTGACATTTTTGTTAGTTTTGAGCTTTTTCGGCTGTTCAGGCACACGCATTTCTTTTCTGGATGCAGGCTGAAGTTCAGAGCCAAAGTCTACGCCCCTTCGTCGGTGATTGGTCAACAATAGGGATTCTTCAATAAAGTCTTTGTTGTCATTCAACGAGGCGACTCGTTTTCATGCAAATTCTTTCATTGAGAAATACTGCACCAAGCATCTTAGTTAGATGTAAAATTGTGCGACTAAGATCTCTGCAAAAAAACGTCAAAATGAATGACAGATTTCTTGGGTTATCTTGAATTAGTTCTTACTATTTTGCGGAAGCGTATACTGGCTATGGCGTTTCAAATTGACACACAGTAATGTTGCTTGTTTTTTTTTTTCATTTTCCAAGCGAATGTCTTTTAAGAGAGTATGCGAGAACACTCGTTCGGCTAGGCGCCAGTCGAACCGAAGCATGCTGACGCCTTTAGTGTGTGAATGTGTGTCTGTGCTGGATGTGTCACTGTGTGGGCGGGTAGCCTCGGCTCTTTCCACCTGTTCCTCTTGACTCAAGCTGTTCTCCACTCTGCAACCCACACGATCAAGCCAATTCACACAGGCTGGCAACACTTCCATCCATCCACAGAGTAGCTTGCTCCACTCCCTCTCCTTTTCGCAGTACTACAGTAGCTACAACAATGGCCACCAAGCACTTTAGGAGAAGATGAGGATGTGGATTTTTATTTCCTCTATTTGGAGGGATTTGATGTCTTAGAAAATTACTGCGTATGATCATACACTCCCCAAAAATATCATGGTTCACTACCCCTTTAAAGACTGGTGTATAACAGAGATGTGAATACTTTTAAACTGCTTTTAAACTGCACAAATAGCGTTATGCTTTTTTTCTATTTTTGTGTAATTGTAAGCTTTATTTTTTACCTGTACATAATGCCTTTTGCATACAGTACCCGTATCAATTTTAGCACTGTGTTCATAAGTCTAGGCTGGCTTCAATTATAGATGCCGCATGTGCTCACATCCCAAAACACAACGTCTGGGGTGTATTCATTACATCTTGCAACGGAAACCCTTTACCGTGTTCAACAACCAAAAAGAAGCAAACCTACCTGAAATTGTCAAGTAGGAACTCTCGTTTTCGTTATTTGGCGTAAACGGACATAATGTTTTGCAACAGAATCAGCGTAATGACTACACCCCTGTTCTATCATGTGTCAATTCAAATTAATCAATTTGACATATTTTGTTCCAGTGTTAATACAAAACAGTCCAATTGTGATACTGACCATACGGAAAATCAGTCAGTGCTGGTATACATGATGTACCTACTTTTGACTGTTTAAGTATATTGTATTTGTACTGAACTGTAGGTATGTTTGAACAAAATGCTTTTCTTTCCTAAAGGTGCTATGCTATATTTGAACACTGTCATAATGATCCCTTCGCACAGTTTAACTTCTATCTTGGCCCCTGACGTTTTCTTGGACCACAGAGTACTTTAGATGCTAAGTTTACTTTCTTTATAATACATCATGTTCAGCAGGGCCCAGATTATATCATGGAAATAGCTCCTGTTATGGGAGAATATCCTTTTTTGAGCAGACTCTTAAAACGACGCAATGACCCAGTCAACCGTTTCTCTCTTTCCTCTCTCTTGCATCCCCCTCTCTTCTCTCATTCACTTTTGTACTTTTCCCTCCCGCACATGTTTGTTTTACAGACCCGAGGGTTGCTAGGGCAACGGAAACCAAATCGCATTATATCTATTATATCTATTAGTGTCCTATCACACAGCACAGATATTTTTGTTACGACAGCTAAATTAGGTTATAACCCACAAATAGTTTGTTTTTTTACATTTGATTAAAGTTGAACTGTTAGCTTTTGTTCAGAATGAGGGAGAGCGTGTGTTTAGTTTTAGTTTGACTGTCTTGTCTCAGAATGTTGCACAATCTGTATCTGTTTTCTCCGTCAGGGAAGGTTTCAGAGGGCTGTCTTAGTCTGTCATCATGAATGTTGACAAACTTAATTTTAATGAAAAAATGCATGCCTGCCCTACTTGTACAAAGCAGACTTGAACTGAAATATTTATACCATTCTACTGTTATCTATACACGAGTTATGCAATGCTGTTATTCAGTCTTCATACATATTAATGAAACATATCTAGCTCTTTTTAAATGTGAGAATATTAAACGTAAATGCTAAACTAAATACAGAGTACTAAACATCACCATAATATGTGGCATTCATTTGAGTAGCAATTAGCCTACCTGGCAGTCTGGCACCTCTGCTTCTTGCACTGCTAGTGAGTTGAATGCGTATGCAGACCTTTACAATCAACGCAGGTTCAAATGCATACCCTGCCAGGAACCTTACTGTATGTGTGTAGCCATACATGTGGAGCATCCATGTGAACCTTTTTCAGAAGTGCTCCTCTTGAAAGGATCTGCAGTGGAACTGGGAATCTAGGATGGGTGAGGGATAGTGGTGGAAAATGAAGGGAATCTCATGGAATACTGTATCAGATTACTCCGCAGTGTGCATAGGAAGTAGGGTTGAAGAATTCAGCTTCTTTTTTAAACAGATCTCCAGGTTGGAATATTTCAGATACCTCCTGATTCCGGGAATATTCCAACCAGGATTTATGGAAAACTTTTACAAAATTCCCAGGTTATCAACATTTTCCAACCCTAATCAGATTCCTCTGGGTGTTTACAAGGAGTTTGATACAGAGCACTTAGTAGACAATGTAATACAAATGGACATTGGATTAGATTGGAATAGCTTGTCCTGCAAATGAGAATCTGCTTTACAATTTTTTAAAACTTTTAAACGCTCATGCATGCAGGAATGAAGATTCAAAGCTTTTGTAAAACGGTACAATATTATGCTCTTTTATTACTATATTTTGAAATGAATGAAATGCTTAAAATGTATCAACCGGGCCTAACCAATATTTTTGTATTGTACTCAAAACTGGCAATAAAATATGCAGTGTGTATAATTGATATCTGAGTCTGTATGGTGTTGAGCTACTGTTGTTGGGAATTACTGAATCAGCATGAGTAAAATGCCTGAGTTACCAAGTCTTCATCTCAAATGGCACCCAATTCCCTACAGTGCGCAATTTTTGACCAGAGCAGGCCTCTGGTGAAACCCAGCTAGCCATGTGTATGTGACAAATAAATTTGATTTGATTTTATGTAGGGAATTCAATTTGATTTGATTTTGATCTCTTTTAGTCCCCATTTGGACTAATCTTCCAAGAGTCCTTAAACATTAAAATACAATGTATAATACAAACACACGTTCACATATTACAAACATACATAATATACTAACATAGTGACCCAATAAATACTCAATCTAAAACATATTGATTCTTCATCTACTATAGTCCCACAACATTTCTGTGTATTATATTTAAACCGATTTTAAAATGTTTAAATTTACATATTGAAAGGTTTCTAGTTTGCTCAGGTAATTTATTCAATTTCTTTATTGCGCTAAATCGAAATGTTATTTTGCCTATTTCTCTTTTCTGTCTGGATAACGCCATAGATGGTGGACAATCTATTCCTAGTATTTACGGAATGTCTGTCTCTCTTACCAACTGAATAGCGTTGTGAATAGAACTTGGCCGTTTTATATGGTGCCATTTGGGATGCACACGGGTTTAAACTGTAGCAGGCTTGTTTAGTTTCACAAGCCTCTGGTTAGTCAATGATTTGAAAGGCTATGAGCATGTCTTGGAGTAAGCACACATTTCCTTATCACATACCAGGTTGTTAGGTGAGGTTGTGAACTTGTTCCTATACATGTCAAAAAAATACTTAATGGTGGCCAGTATGATATAGCAAAAATTGTGAATTATTCACAAAAATATGAACACAAATAAATGTACATCAGCATATTATATTACAACAGGTTGCATACTAATACACATACTAGGTTGCACCTCTAAAGGTCATTATTGAATTCCAAAAAATATCTTTCCTCCTTTCTGCCCTTTTTGGATGTGAGATGACTGAACAGCTGTACACATTCACTTCTACACCTACTTTCCACCATCTTGCTTTCACCTTTCCAGTTGTATCAGCTTGGGGGAAGGGAGGGGACAACATTTTGGAATGAAATACAGCCCAGCTAGTAATATCTGATAGGTTTTCCTTAACCTGTGTTGAATAGAGGGTTAGGACTGAACGGGTCTAACAAGGTGGACACCACTGAACAAACCAGACACACTGACACCCAAAACCTGACACACAGCCACAGCCTCACAGTCAAATATGAAGCATGTTCTAGCTTTTCTACTGCTTGCCTTGCCATTTCTCTCTCTTTCTGCAAAACAGCTCATGAGATGTGCAGTTGTATCGCAGTATGACATTCTCAGTAAATTAATTTGGCTGTGATTTAGGCCACCAGTGAAGCAAGAGCATCTCATCCGAGGAAGACATAGTAGCTGCCCTGCCAAAACATCTGATTTGTTAGTTACAGATGGGCTCCCAATTCTACACACACACACACACACCCATGCACACACACACACACAACCTCTTGGTAGACAGGCAATATTTATGTCTGGTGCTTGTGCATGACAAGCACTCTGTTGCAACACTCAGGTGACCGTTTGCCTTCCAGGTGTGTGTGTGTGCCAGCCACTAGGGGCAACAGTGAGTACTATTACCATCAAGTAGGCTTGGGTTTGCTTGGGCGTTGTGGACGGGGGTGGCAGATGGCCGTAATCCCATGACTGGATCCGAATTCATTACGAATGGATCCAAAGGTCATGACTGGATCTGAAGGTCTCGTGTTCAATCCCACACATTTTTTTGTTTTAACCCAATCCCAAACCTTAACCCTTGACCATTCAGAATGAATTTCGTAACATACTGTTTTAACCCTATCCCACACCTTAACCCTTAACTTAAAAACACGTCGACATTTGGTTTGGAGAAATGGAACGACGCTGCGTTGGAGGAGCAGGGTGTCAAAAATAATTTGAAATTTAACTTTGGAGCAACTTCGACACTTGCCGTTTGGATAAACGTGGATAAACGTCAGAATCTGTAGTCAAATTGGTCAAACTTGTTGGTCTGTATGGACTCTGCCCTACTTGGCAGAGGCTGAAAGCGACAGTGGCACACTTTGCTATGTGCACAAGCCCTTTCTTGGCCTAATTACTTCAAGTGGAATTCCCTCTTGGTGTAGTGGGACTGTTTTCTCTTCTCTCTCTGTTCCATGTGTGCGGAATACCACAATCCCACTCACTGATATGGGTAGTAGAGCTGAAATCACTGTGTCCCTGTGAATGTGGGTGGCTGTATGTGTACTCCTGTGATTTTGTATGTGTTTCCCTACTACCCACATACACTACAGATCACAAACTCTTACCTAATACATCTCTTGTGCGTGTTGCACTGATTGTTTCCTCAAACCCACGTACACAGTACCTCACCACACTCTCGATCAATGTGCATGTACATTTCACTGCCTCTACCCATTCACCCACTCTCTGCAAACTGCATCCTCACTCACACACAACCCTGCTTTTCTCAACTACACCACTGAGACTCAATCTGGCATGTTAAATAATCTGTGATAGAAATACTCTACTCCTTCCTACTCACAAAGCCGTCCTATAGGATATTTAGCACTTCCCGGAGAATATATATAGAGAGACACAGTATTACACAACAGTGGTGGTCTGTGCCATTTGAGATGGAGGATTTTTTTTTTTCATGAGCATGGCCTTATTTCTACTACAGCAAATTGGATGACTCTCATTCATATCCCATACACCCAGCTCAATGTAACATCGATAGGTTTAGGCTACTACATGTTACTCAAATTTTCCCTACACCCATCATGAGGTTGCTGCAACCTAGCCTATGAAGGAAAGTTTACAACAGATGCACATGTCGAGATACATTTTTGTAACAATGGAGACATTGTGTAAGGCAGTATTTAATGTGTCAATCTTGCCTGCACCTAGCTGATATACTGTAGGATGTCATTATTAGGCCAAAGGTTGCAAACAAGAGTTCAAGTATGTTTATCTCTGTTCCGTTTGCTTTCGTTTAAGAAATATTTTTTCAACAGAATTGGCAGAATGAATACAACCCTCATCACACGCAAACACAGTTAACTTTCATATCAGCCACACACAAACAGCGTGGTCCCTTTCATCGTTCAATAATTCCATCTCGCATCTACACACTCTCCTCCTCTTACCATTTCCCTTCGCTTGTGGACTTCAGTGCACAACACATCAGCTGTGTGACCAGGCCAAAAAACCTAAGGCACAGCCTGCTTCGTTGACACCATATTAGCTAATGTCAAGTCAACATAGCTACTAGAACTAACATCTTTGCAAACCCGCTACAATCGTGCAGTACAGTGTACAGTCAGCAGGCAGATTAGCAGTTAAACCGGCGGGCCCCAGTGGCAAAAAAATAATTAAACCAAACCTTGACTTGGAAGAGTTCCCGTGTTGGATAGCCATAGCCAGCTAGCTAACATAGCATCCCTCTCTCTGTTTCAGCTATGTGTTTGAGTAGGCTAAAGTAGATAGCTGCATTGGCTAGCTAAGTAAGTGAAAAAAATATTAAATATAGCTAGATCTCTCTCTTGCTTCTCCTTCATTTTGAAGAAATTAATTTGTTCAAAACTGTTCAACTATTGTCCTTCTCTCTCTTTGAGTCAGCTACTCACCACATGTTATGCACTGCAGTGCTAGGTAGCTGTAGCTTGTGCTTTCAGTACTAGATGTATTCTCTGATCCTTTGATTGGGTGGACAACATGTCAGTCCATGATGCAAGAGCTCTGATAGGTTGGAGGACAACCTCCGGAAGTTGTCATAATTACTGTGTAAGTCTATGGAAGGGAGTGAGAACCATGAGCCTCCTAGGTTTTGTATTGAAGTGAATGTACCCAGAGGAGGATGGAAGCTAGCTGTCCTCCGGCTACATCGTGGTGCTACCCTACAGAGTACTGTTGAAGCTACCGTAGACCTTCATTGCAAAACAATGCGTTTTAATCAGTTATTTAGTGAAATGTGAATGTATTTAGTATATTTTTACCCAAAAATGATCCCTATTTTAATGTTTCACTATTTTATTTTTATGAAATTCACTGAGGAGGATGGTCCTCCCCTTTCTCCTCTGAGGAGCCACACACACACACACACACACACACACACACACACACACACACACACACACACACACACACACACACACACACACACACACACACACACACACACACACACACACACACACACACACACACACACACACATTACACATTTTGTTACATCAGAGCATTCTTCTAAAATTGATTTTAAAAAGTATTCCTTAATCAATCTACACACCATAATGACAAAGCAAAAACAGGTTTTTAGAAGTGTTTGCAAATTTATAAAAAATGAACAGAAATATCTTTACATAAGTATTCAGACCCTTTGCTATGAGATTTGAAATTGAACTCAGGTGCATTCTGTTTCCATTGATCATCCTTGAGATGTTTCTACAACTTCATTGGAGTCCACCTGTGCTAAATTCCATTGATTGGACATGATTTGGAAAGGCACACACCCGTCTATATAAGGTCCCACAGTTGACAGTGCATGTCAGAGCAAAAACCAAGCCGTGGGGTCGAAGGAATTGTCCGTAAAGCTCAGAGACAGGAATGTGTCAAGGCATAGGTCTGGGGAAGGGTACAGCATTGAAGGTCCCCCAAAACACAGTGGCCTCCATCATTCTTAAATGGAAAAGGCCTCGAAACCACCAAGACTCTTCCTAGAGCTGGTCGCCTGGCCAAACTGAGCAATCGGGGGAAAAGGGCCTTGGTCAGGGAGGTGACCAGGCACCTGATAGTCACTCTGACAGAGCTCCAGAGTTCCTCTGTGAAGATGGGGAAACCTTCCAGAAAGACAACCATCTCTGCAGCACTCCACCAACAGGCCTTTATGGTAGAGTGGCCAGACGGAAGGCACTCTTCAGAATAAGACACATGAAAGCCCACTTAAAGGACTCTCAGTCCATGAGCACCTAAAGGACTCTCAGTCCATGAGAAACAAGATTCTCTGGTCTGATAAAACCAATATTGAACTCTAGCCTGAATGCCAAGCGTCATGTCTGGAGGAAAGCAGACACCATCCCTACTGGGAGACTAGTCAGGATCAAGGGAAAGAAAAACGGAGAGAAGTAGAGAGAGATCCTCAGACTGGGGCGAAGGTTCACCTTCCAGCAGGACAATGACCCTTAGCACACAGCTAAGACAATACAGGAGAGGCTTCGGGACAAGTCTCTGAATGTCCTTGAGGGGCCCAGCCAGAGCCCGGACTTGAACCCGATCGACCATCTCTGGAGAGACCTGAAAATACCTGTGCAGCAGCGCTCCCCATCCAACCTGACAGAGCTTGAGAGGATCTGCAGAGAAGAATGGGAGAAACTCCCCAAATACAGGTGCGCCGAGCTTGTAGCGTCATACCCAAGAAGACTCAAGGCTGTAATCGCTGCCAAAGGTGCTTCAACAAAGTACTGAGTAAAGGGTCTGAATACTTGTGTAAATGTGATATTTCAGTAGTTTTTTTATTCTTCATTTGTAAACATTTCTACAAATCTGTTTTTGCCTTGTCATTATGGGGTATTGTGTGCAGATTGATGAGGAAAAAATACAATACAGCTTGTAACGTAACAAAACGTCAAAGGTTCTAAATAGTTTCAGAATGCACTGGATGATGCCTGAAGGGCACATGTTCTGTAGATAGTGCATGAACACCCACACACACACATTTGTCCTTTCCATTCTCCAGATGATCAATCATGATTCCACGTAACCACCATGTATCAGTATGTTCCCCTGTCGGCTGAGAGAGCACAGCAGCATGCTGACTGCTGTTTACACACTCCAAATGTTCCTCCCTCATTCACTTTGGTCACATCCATTCACTTTAGAGATATCTCCTCAAAGCAAGACTACTAACACAATTACTGTTAAAGGCATGACTGGTTGTGTTCCATCTGAAAATGTTTCCCCCCAATCCTATCACTACCCAATAATAATATTATACAATATATGCAAAAGTATGTGGACACCCCTTCAAATGAGTGGATTCTGCTATTTCAGCCACACCTGTTGCTGACAGGTGTCAGGTGTGACAAACATTGTCAGTAGTATGGCCTTACTAAAGAGCTCAGTGACTTTCAACGTGGCACCGTAATAGGATGCCACCTTACCAACAAGTCAGTTTGTCAAATTTCATCCCTGCTAGAGCTGCCCCAGTCAACTGCAAGTGATGTTATTGTGAAGTGGAAACATCTAGGAGCAACAATGGCTCAGTGCCCAACCTTACTAATGCTCTTGTGGATGAATGGAAGCAAGTCCCCGCAGCAATGTACCTAAATCTAGTGGAAAGCCTTTCCCAGAAGAGTGGAGGCTGTTATAGCAGCAAAGGGGGGGACCATCTGCCCATGATTTGGGAATGAGAAGTTCGATGAGCGGGTGTCCACATACTTTTTGTCATGTAGTGTATTTCATTTAATCTTTTTTTTGTGACCTTGGTCAGTGGTTTATGTATATTTCTGCTATGCGTTTTTATAATGACCTGGATGAAAGGAGGAAATGCTAGCGGAAGGTTGAAAGGCTACCACTGTTTGCATTCCAAATGGAACGCTATTCCCTATTTTGTGCACTACTTTTGACCAGGACCCATATCTCTGGTCAAAAGTAGTGCACTAGTTAGGGAATAGTGTTTCGGATGTATGACCTGTGGCTGGACAAATGACTAGTGAGCTAGCTGCCTGCCTTCCGGAACAGTAGGTTGCTGATTTTATTATGGTAACCGGATTCAGACAATTCTCATTAGACTGCAGAGTAAACAGAGGAGAGAGCTGTATTCAGGGGGCGGAGGGTAGACACAGAATCAAGGTAAACACCCAGCTAGCACATTTGGTTCATTGGGAGTTGTGGGAACGTATGTTTTGGGTTCCACATTGGTTGTGGGGAACGAAGCCATACGTTTTCTGACCAGTAAAACTGAACTTTTTTCTTTTTAAATTAACATTTTGCCTGCTCTGGGAACATATTTATAGGTTGCAGGTGGGCGGGGGGGGGGGGGGACACATACTGCTTTTAGCCCATACGAAATCATTGAATAACAGATTCACTACATGGGACAAGATAGTACATCAAAAAAATCTAACGGAAGTTTGTTCCGAAGTGTCTTTCCTATATGTGCGAGACAAGAAAGATCAGGAAAAGCACTTTAAAAAAAAACATGTATTTAACCCCTTAAATACATGTTCTTCTAAGATATATGGAATTATTTTAAGGTCATACCAAGGACCATTTTGCTGTTTGATTTGTAATTTTAAGACACATTGACCTATGAAATAAAATATATGCAAAAATAGTTTGATCAAAATGTTAATTTGGCCTTCCTGCTATTAGCCCATACAAACACATTGAATAACATAGTGTAGTAGTCCTTGCACAGTCAGGGCTCTCTCTCAGCTCAAAGGTGCTCCACAGCAGTATAGTCCCATGATCACTTAACCTGTAAACAACTCTTAGGAACTCGAATTTCCCTCTGACTGCACCTGGCCCCTTTGTCCTGCTACTGCTGTCAGCTGACCACCTCCATTTTGTAGTTTGATTGACTGACCACCCACATGGGTAAATATTTAATCCTTTCACTACGTTGCCATAGCAGCCGCTGCTTGCTGGTTCCCACTAGTTACCACAGCCACAAAGTCAACATTGGCTATATCGTACAAATGTATGATATCAACAATTCGCTTTTTTATATTCCTCTATGGTTAGGCTTAGGCATTCACATTTGAATAAGATACATTATAGAAATAGGCGGGGTTTATGACTTTGTGACTGGTAGCTAGTAAAAAACACATTGCTGTCACAAGGTGTTGACCTCGGGATGACCTCATAAATCTTGATATGATGACCCTGTAAAGCTACACTAGTCTAGGTTTGGAAAATGGAATATCTTTCTCTCCTCTTTCTTCTCTTCTCACCAGGTTAAGCACTAATGCTGAGGTCTCTTTATAGTCTAGGTCGGTCTGAGTATGTTTTTGTTTTAACTGTGTGATCTTTGGAAAACAAAACATTCATTTAAAGGTGAGGTGCTAGTCCAGTGGATGTGCTGTGTTCTTCCTCTGCCTCCCATGGAATGTGCGTGTGTGTAGGCCGAGTCCTGTCATGGAATGTGACCTGCCATCAATCTGTCCGAGTAGATTTACAGCTCCCTCTCTGATAGGTTGCTTTCACCTTACTGTCACCGCCCTCGGGCCATCCTTGTTTTTTCTTATTTTTTAACTCCTATACATTCATCTCAGTTCAGCCATGATGATAACTGATCGTTATCTAATCACATTGTAAGAAGATAAATTGTAGAAATTGGGAGAGACTTTGTGTCTGTGGTAAGTAGTGACAACCGTGTTGCTGTCACAGGGTCTTGACTTCGGGGATGACCTTGTGACACTGTAAAGTTACACTAATCTAGGTTTTGAAAATTGAATATCTTCCTCGTAAGCAACTCCAGTGTAGATTTGGCCTTGTGTTTTAGATTATTGTCCTGATAAAAGGTGAATTCATCTCCCAGTGTCAGGTTGAAAGCAGACTGAACAAATTGTTTCTCTAGGAATTTGCCTGTTCTTAGCTCCATTCTGTTTATTTTTTATCCTGAAAAACTCGCTAGTCCTTAACGATTACAAGCATACCCATAACATGATGCAGCCCCCATTATGCTTGAAAATATGGAGAGTGGTACTCGGTAATGTGTTGTATTGGATTTGCCCCGAACATAACACTTTGTAATCAGGACAAAGAGTTAATTGCCTTGCCACAAACCCGATGCATGTTTTGGAATATGTTTTTGTATTTTTTACAAGCTTCCTTCTTTTCACTCTGTTATAAGTATGTTAGTATTGTGGAGTAACTACAATGTTGTTGTCCATCCTATCACAGCCATTACATTCTGTCACTGTTTTAAAGACACCATTGGCCTCATGGTGAAATCCCTGAGCGGTTAATTCTTCTCCGGCAACTGAGTTAAGAAGGATGCTTCTATCTTTGTAGTGACTGGGTGTATTGATACACCATCCAACGTGTAATTAATATCTTCACCATGCTCAAAGGGATATTGAATGTCTGCTTTTTTATACCAATCTACCAATACCAACACTTCTTTACGATGCATTGTAAAACCTCCCTGGTCTTTGTGGCTGAATCTGTGTTTGAAATTCACTGCTAGACTGAGGGACCTTACAGATAATTGTGTGTGGGGTACAGAGATGAGGTAGTCATTCAAAAAGTATGGTAAACACTATTATTGCACACAGAGTGAGTCCATGTAACTTATTATGTAACTTGTTAAGCAAATGTTCACGACTGAACTTATTTTATTTAGGCTTGCCATAACAAAGGGGTTGAATACTTATTGACTCAAGACATTTCAGCTTTTAATTAACTTGTAAAAAAAATATATTAAAAAAAGCATAATTCCACTTTAACATTATTGTATTGTGTTTAAGCCTATGACAAAAATCTCAAATTAATCCATTTGAAGTCCAGGCTATAATACAACACAATGTGGAAAAAGTCAAAGGGGTGTGAATACCGGGGCGGCAGGGTAGCCTAGTGTTTTTTTATTTATTTATTTCACCTTTATTTAACCAGGTAGGCTAGTTGAGAACAAGTTCTCATTTGCAACTGCGACCTGGCCAAAATAAAGCATAGCAGTGTGAACAGACAACACAGAGTTACACATGGATAAGTAATCCCTCTCACCCCCCCCCCCCTTAAGATTTAGATGCACTATTGTAAAGTGACTGTTCCACTGGATGTCATAAGGTGAATGCACCAATTTGTAAGTCGCTCTGGATAAGAGCGTCTGCTAAATGACTTAAATGTAAATGTAAATGAGTAAACAATTAACAAGTCAATAACACAGTAGGAAAAAAAATGGGCAGTCTATATACAATGTGTGCAAAAGGCAGCAAAAGGTTAGAGCGTTGGACTAATTCATATCCCCGAGCTGACAAGGTACAAATCTGTCGTTCTGCCCCTGAACAGGCAGTTAACCCACTGTTCCTAGGCCGTCATTGAAAATAAGAATTTGTTCTTATTTTTTTTTTTGTGTTTAAAAAAAAATGTAGTTAAATAAAAAATAAAAACTTTCTGAAGGCACTGTCTATGAAAGGGAAAGGGGGATACCTAGTCAGTTGTACAACTGAATGCCTTCAACTGAAATGTGTCTTCCGCATTTAACCCAACCTCTGAATCAGAGACGTGCGGGGGGCTGCCTTAATCGACATTCACGTCTTCGGCGCCTGGGGAACAGTAGGTTAACTGCCTTGCTCAGTGGCAGAATGACAGATTTTTACATTGTCAGCTCAGTAACCTTTCTGGTTACTGGCCCAACACTGTCAAACATACAGTACCAGTCAAAGTCTGGACACACCTACTCATTCAAGGGTTTTTCTTTATTTTTACTATTTTCTACATTGTAGAGTAATTAGTGAAGACATCAAAACTATGAAATAACTTATATGGAATCCTGTAGAAACCAAAAAAGTGTTAATCAAATCAAAATACATTTAATATTTTTGATTCTTCAAAGTAGCCACCCTTTGCCTTGATGACATCTTTGCACACTCTTGGCAATCTCTCAACCAGCTTCATGAGGAATGCTTTTCCAACTGTCTTGAAGGAGTTCCCACTTATGTTGAGCACTTGTTGGCTGCTTTTCCTTCACTCTGAGGTCCAACTCATCCCAAACCATCTCAATTGGGTTGAGATCGGGTGATTGTGGAGACAAGGTCATCTGATGCAGCACTCCATCACTCTCCTTCTTGGTCAAGTAGCCCTTACACAGCCTGGATATATATGTGTTTGATAGTCCCACTAAGCACAAACCAGATGGGATGGCGTATCACGGCAGAATGCAGTGTGACTTGAATTCTAAATATATCACTGACCGTATCACCAGCAAAGCATCCCCACACCATGGCACTTCCTCCTACATGCTGCACAGTGGGAACCACACATACGGAGATCATCCGTTCACCTACTCTGCATCTCACAAAAACAGGGTGTTTCGAACCAGAAATCTCAAATTTGGACTCATCAGACCAAAGGACAGCTTTCCACCGGTCTTATGTCCATTACTCATGTTTCTTGGCCCATGCAAGTCTCTTCTTCTTATTGGTGTCCTTTAGTAGTAGTTCCTTTGCAACAAGTTGACCATGAAGGCCTGATTCACACAGTCTCCTCTGAACAGTTTATGGTTTTATTTTAATTTAACTTTTATTTAACTAGGCAAGTCAGTTAAGAACAAATTCTTATTTACAATGACACCCTAGGAACTGCCTTAACTGAGTTTTACCTTGTCAGCTCAGAGATTTCATCTAGCAACCTTTTGTTTACTGGCCCAGGACTCTATCTATGCTACTTGAATTCTGTAAAGCATTTATTTTGGCTGCAATCTGAGGTCCAGTTAACTCTAATGAACTTATCTTCTGCAGCAGAGGTAACTCTGGGTCTTCCTTTCCTGTGGAGGTCCTCACGAGAGCCAGTTTCATCACAGTGCTTGATGGTTTTCGCGACTGCACTTGAAGAAACGTTAAAAGTTCTTGAAATGTTCCAGACTTACCTTCATGTCTTAAAGTAGTGATGGACTGTCGTTTCTCTTTGCTCATTTGAGCTGTTCTTGCCATAATATGGACTTGGTCTTTTACCAAATAGGGCTATCTTCTGTATACCACCCCTACCTTGTCACAACACAACTGATTGGCTCAAACGCATTAAGAAGGAAAGACATTTCACAAATTAACTTTTAACAAGGCACATCTGTTAATAGAAATGCATTCCATGTGACTTCCTCATGAAGCTGGTTGAGAGAATGCCAAGAGTGTGCAAACTTGTCATCAAGGCAAAGGGTGGCTGCTTTGTAGAATCTAAAAAATAAAATATATTTTGATTTGTTTAACACTTTTTTCGGTTACTACATGATTCCATATGTGTTATTTCATAGTTTTTATGTCTTCACTATTATTCTACAATGTAGAAAATTGTAAAATAAAAAATAATAAAAAATAAAAACTTCAGTAGGTATGTCCAAACTTTTGAATGCTCCTGTATGTGTTATTCAAGTATAAATTACAAAAGTTACAAAAGTTACAATAGGTTTCCATAGATTTTCTGTTAATTACTAAAATTACTGAAGATTCCGGTAACTTTGGTAAATTACCGGTATCTTTTCAACCCTATCCATTACAAAAACAAACCAAAAGAATGTGACAGTTTTGTGAGTGTTTTGTGAGTGTTGTGAGGAGCCGTGACGAACCAGTGTGGTTTGGGTGATTTGGATTGGGCAGTGACAATTGATTGGTAAGAAAGCTTTCAGGAGAGCAGTAAATCGCTGTCACCAAAGATGTCCCAGACTATTATACTGTAGGCCTATAAGGTTATATATAGTATATCGTTACAGTTTATCCACTCAGAATCTTGGTCTTTTTTTTCTTGTTCACTGTCCGCTTTAGTGCTTGTTTAGTCCATGATTCAAGAACACCCTTTTTTAGACCTGAAATGCTGAATTGTTTCAATGAGCACTTTGTATCATCTGGTAGGCTGTTTGATTAAGTGTCCTCTGTCTCTGTACAACCCTGTGTGGATGAACCAGTGTGAGGAGGAGGAGTTACAGTGTGTGTGAACAGCTAAAATAGTTTTTATTGACTAACTCTATTTTATCAATGTACCAATCAGGCTTTAGGAAGAAGCGTAGCACAATTACAGCAGCCATGAAGGTTTTAAATGATACCACTGAAGCCCTTGACAAAAAACAGCACTGTGTCACACTTTTTATTGATCTCTCTAAGGCTTTTGATACAGTTGATCATGCTATACTAAGGCAGAGATTGTTGAGTGTAGGTCTTTCAGAGCATGCAGTTTCATGGTTTGCTAACTATCTATCTGATAGATCTCAGTGCACTCAATTTGATGGGCTTATGTCTGTTAAATTGTCTGTCTTTAATGGTGTGCCCCAAGGCTCTGTACTTGGTCCTCTCTTATTCACTATTTATATAAATGATTTAGACAAAAATGTCAAAAATGTGCAACTTCATTTTTATGCTGATGATACTGTTATTTCCTGTTGTGCCTCGTCTCTTACATAAGCTTTCCAGAACTTGCAAACTGCTTTTTATACTATTCAACATACCTTGTGTCAATTGAAGCTTATCCTCAATACTGACAAAACTAAACTAATAGTGTTTTCTAAAGCAAGACCTCTGCACCTTTCACCCATTATTACTACCCGTCAGGGCAAGGAGATGGAGGTTGTAACCTTATATAAATATCTTGGAATTTTAATTGATGATGGCCTCTCTTTTAAATTGCATATTCAACAACTTACAAAAAAATGTAACATGAAATTGGGATTTTATTTTAGGAATAAGGCCTGTTTTTCTTTTGAAGCCAGAAGGAGGCTAGTATATCAGCTACATTTATACATTTACTAGACTATGGGGATATTTTATATTTGAATGCTTCCGCTCAGTGTTTGAGATCCATTGACACCCTTTACCATGGCACTTTGAGATTTATTTTAAACTGCAAAACCCTTACACACCACTGCACTTTGGATACCAGGGTTGGCTGGCCTTCTCTAGTCACTCGTAGGCTCAGGCACGGGTATACTTTTATTTACAAAGCCATTTTGGGTTTACTACCTTTTTATTTGGGCATTTTTATTGGTCAGAAATGCGGTGGGTACTCTCTTCGTTCGCTGGACTTTATCCTCCTAACTGTTCCAAATGTCTGAACTGAATTTGGTAAAAGGGCTTTTATGTACTCTGTGCCATCGTCTTGGAACACCATACAAAGTACTTTTAAACTGGAAGAACTTGTCCCAATTGCTATTTTTAAATCACTGATCTTGAGACTGATTCCCTGACCTGTCAATGTTTTTAATTTGCTGTTTTTGATTTTGTTATACTCTTGTGAATTCTATGGTTTTTACTAGATTACTTGTAGTTTTTCATGTTGTTTTTCTGTAATTTTTGTAATGACTTGGTGCTGCCTATCTTGGCCAAGACACTCTTGAAAAAGACATTTTAAATCTCAATGAGCCCTTCCTGGTTAAATATTTTTTTTTATGGCACATCTGTATATTCCTGTATATTCCTAATCCGCACACATTTTGTGATGACTAATCCAGACAGATTATCGGTAAGTGTCACACAAATCGTGTTTCTATCTGCTCATCAGGACCTACCAGTTCTGTCAAATGAAACTTTGACACACTTGCTGACTGTAGATCTATACACAGGGAATCTAGGTCTAGAAAATTAAGTATCCGTGTGGTGAAACTATGTCACGATGACACAACAGGATGAGAGTGGGAGAGGATGTTTTCACACCTGACATTCATATTGTATTTGTATCATGTATTTGGCCCAGCTGCTGTAATACATTAGTCTAGACTGATGCATAAGATTGTGTGTAGACTAGAGTAGTGTCTGTGTACTGACACAGTGTGGTTGACGCATGCTCAGTGTGTCTGTGGTTAAAAGTCTGTTCTCCCTCTGACCATCTAAGCTCCATATCCAACCAATCAGGAGGACAGAGAGACAGAGAGATGGACGCTGAGCTACTGGAGTGACTGGAGGGGTGGGGGTGAGAGGAGCTGTTTATTTGTTTATGTTTGTGAGCATGTGAGCTAGGCTCTATGGTTTTGCATGTGTGGCTGTTTGCTATGCACAGTAGTACTACTGCATGTACAGTTGAAGTCGGAAGCTTACATACACCATAGCCAAATATATTTAAACTCAGATTTGTACAATTCCTGACATTTAATCCTAGTTAAAATTCCCTGTCTGGCCTCCCGGGTGGCGCAGTGGTTAAGGGCGCTGTACTGCAGCGCCAGCTGTGCCATCAGAGTCCTTGGGTTCGCGCCCAGGCTCTGTCGTAACCGGCCGCGACCGGGAGGTCCGTGGGGCGACGCACAATTGGCCTAGCGTCGCCAGGGTTAGGGAGGGCTTGGTCGGTGGGGGTGTCCTTGTCTCATCGCGCACCAGCGACTCCTGTGGCGGGCTGGGCGCAGTGTGCGCTAGCCAAGGTGGCCAGGTGCACAGTGTTTCCTCCGGCGCATTGGTGCGGCTGGCTTCCGGGTTGGATGCGCACTGTGTTAAGAAGCAGTGCGGCTTGGTTGGGTTGTGTATCGGAGGACGCATGACATTCAACCTTCGTCTCTCCCGAGCGCGTACGGGAGTTGTAGCGATGAGACAAGATAGTAGCTACTACAATAATTGGATACCACGAACAAGGGGTAAAATTAGAAGAAAAAAAATCCCTGTCTTAGGTCAGTTAGGATCACCACTTTATTTTAAGAATGTGAAATGTCAGAATAATAGTAGAGAGAATGATTTATTTCAGCTTTTAATTATTTCATCACATTCCCAGTGGGTCAGAAGTTTGCATACACTACATTAGTATTTGGTAGCATTGCCATTAAATTCTTTAACTTGGGTCAAACATTTCAGGTAGCCTTCCAGAAACTTCACACTACAATTTTGGTGAATTTTGGCCCATTCCTCATGACAGAGCTGGTGTAACTGGGTCAGGTTTGTAGACCTCCTTGCTCGCACAAGCTTTTTCAGTTCTGCCCACACATGTTCTATAGGATGAGGTTAGGGATTTGTGATGGCCACTCCCAATACCTTGACTTTGTTGTCCTTAAGCCATTTTGCCAAAACTTTGCCTCCCCCTTTTTCCTCCAAACATAATGATGGTCATTATGGACTAACAGTTCTATTTTTGTTTCATCAGACCAGAGGACATTTCACCCAAAAAGTACGATCCTTGTCCCCATGTGCAGTTGCAAACCGTTTGACGGCGGTTTTGAAGCAGTGGCTTCTTCCTTGCTGAGCGGCCTTTCAGGTTATGTCAATATAGGACTCATTTTACTGTGGATATAGAGACTTTTGTACCTGTTTCCTCCAGCATCTTCACAAGGTCCTTTGCTGTTGTTCTGGGATCGATTTGCACTTTTCGCACCAAAGTACATTCATCTCTAGGAGACAGAACGCGTCTCCTTCCTGAGCGGTATGACGGCTCCATGGTCCCATGGTGTTTATACTTGCATACTATTGTTTGTACAGATGAACGTGGTACCTTCAGGCATTTGGAAATTGCTCCCAAGGATGAACTAGACTTGTGGAGGTCTACAATTTTTCTTCTGAGATCTTGGCTGATTTCCTTTGATTTTCCCATGATGTCAAGCAAAGAGACACTGAGTTTGAAGGTAGGTCTTGAAATACATCCACAGGTACACCTCCAATTGACTCAAATGATGTCAATTAGCCTATCAGAAGCTTCTAAAGCCTTGACATCATTTTATGGAATTTTCCAAGCTGTTTCAAGGCACAGTCAACTTAGTGTGTGTAAATATCTGACCCACTGCAATTGTGATACAGCGAATTATAAGTGAAATAATCTGTCTGTAAACAATTGTTGGAAAAATTACTTGTGTCATGCACAAAGTAGATGTCCTAATTGATTTGCCAAAACTATAGTTTGTGGAGTGGTTGAAAATGAGTTTTAATAACTCCAACCTAAGTGTATTTAAACTCCCGACTTCAACTGTATGTCCACTGTTACACCTGCTTTTCTAGATGGAGTCCATGTTCGTTACATCCACAGAAATAGAGAAATCCTATTTCTATTGTTAAAACCTCAGAGCCTCTATCTCCTCCAAAGCTTTTCTCTGCATTCCTTATTTTTTCCCCTCAAAGGACACACTCCAAGTTTACTTAAAGCTTCATTACAAGCCAGTATCCATTATTGCCAAGCACAGAGTGACTAATGAGTCACACTCATCCCACGCTAGTCCCTCCACCACATTAGCAACCCCACTGGGGATTCATAAACATTCCCAGCTTTCTCTTATAACAACAAGACAGGAAATATAGGTGTCACATCTCCCAGAAATAAGGAAGTGTCCCTGCCTTATGAAGTCACAGGACTGTCCCAAATAGCACCCTATGTGGTCCCTGGTCAGAAGAAGCACAATTTTAGGGAATAGGGTGCCATTTGGGACACAGGCACAAAGACAGTTGTCATCTGTGTCCAGAAACATCAAACCCCTGCAGATTGATAAAATAAATGAACCGGGCCTAATCTATGGATTTCACATAACTGGGAATAGAGATATGCATATGTTGGTCACAGATACCTTTTAAAAAAGTAGGGGCGTGGATCAGAAAACCAGTCAGTATTGAGCCTCCCGAGTGGCGCAGCGGTCTAAGGCACTGCATCTTAGTGCTTGAGGTGTTACTACAGACACCCTGGTTTGAATCCAGGCTGTACCACAACAGTGATTTAGGAGTCCCATACGGTGGCACACAATTGGTCCAGCGTCGTCCGGGTTTGTCCGGCGTAGGCCGTCATTGTAAATGAGAATTTGTTCTAAACTGACTTGCCTAGTTAAATAAAGGTGAAATATATATTTATTTATTTTTAATCAGGTGTGACTACCATTTGCCTCATCCAATGTGACACATCTCCTTCTCATAGAGTTGTTTAGGCTGTGGCTTGTTGAATGTTGTCCTTCTCCTTTTCAATGTGTGAAGTTACTGGAAGTTACTGTGTGAAGTTACAGTATATTAGCAGGAACTGGAACACGCTGTCGTACACTTCGATCCAGAGCATCCCAAACATGTTCAATGGGTGACATGTCTGGTGGAATTGTGTACAGATTCTTGCAACATGGGCCCGTGCATTATCATTCTGAAACATGAGGTGATGGCGGCGGATTAATGGTACGACAATGGACCTCAGGATCTCGTCATGGTATTTCTCTGCATTCAAATTACCATCGATAAAATGCAATTGTGTTCGTTGTCTGTAGCTTATGCCTGCCCATACCATAACCCCACCGCCACCATGGGACACTATGTTCACGATGTTGACATCAGCAAACCGCTCGCCCACATGATGCCATACACGCTGTCTGCCATCTGCCCGGTACAGTTGAAACCAGCATTAATCTGTGAAGAGCACACGTCTCCAGCATGCCAGTGGCCATCAAAGGTGAGCATTTCCCCACTGAAGTTGGTTACGACGTCGAACTGCAGTCAGGTCAATGGAAGAGAAATTAACCTTCAACTCTCTGGCAACAGCTCTGGTAGACATTCCTACAGTCAGCATGCCAATTCCGCACTCCCTCAACTTGAGACATCTGTGTTGTGACAAAACTGCACATTTTGCACATGCCTTTCAACTGAATTGTAGAGTTACCACCCATGACTGTATTTGTTCATTTAAAAAGGCCTTATTTTGAGGGCCTAGTTTTACCATAGTACAGTGGCAAACTCAAGGTTTACAGGCCTGCAAGTCACATTATGATGGCTTGCAAAGTGATGAGTAATTCCTACTGGAATCCAGCCAAAGTGGGGATATCCAGCATTTGGAATTATTATTCACCCATAACCATTCAGAATGATATGAGACTACCTAAACCATCTAAACTGGAACAACCATTTCAGTAACTGGTGCAATAACTCCACGTAACAGATTGGATTAGAAAATAGAATATATATATATTATTTATATTTGAGTAGCATAAGACTAATTAATAAATCAATGTACATGAAAAAACAAAGATATTGAAACAAACCGTTAAAAAAAATCTACCTGCAATACAGCATGCTGGGGAATATGGTAATGATGGGCATGGTTTTTGTATAACACTGGTTATTAACACCAACACTGTGTTACGTCCGTCTTTAAATGAAGACCAAGGTGCAGCATGGTAGGCGTACATTCTCTTTCTTTTTTAAATGTTCCACCAAAAATAATAAACAACTGAACGAACGAAAAGCTTAGGAGTGCAATCCATGCAACAAACAAAGACAAGATCCCACAACAGAAGGTGGGAAAAAGGGCTGCCTAAGTTTGATCCCCAATCAGAGACAACAATAGACAGCTGCCTCTGATTGGTAACCATCCTCGGCCAACAAAGAAATATAAACATAGATTTCCCACCCTAGTCACACCCTGACCTACCAAATAGAGAATTTAAAGGATCTCTAAGGTCAGGGCGTGACACACTGGGGTTCTTTTACACAGATGACTGTTAATTTAACACTTACAGAATTAATTTAACACCTGAATCAACACTAGAAATGTCACACTGAAAAATCAACACTAGGTAACTGCCAATTTGTTGTGTAGTTAGCAATGTTAAGAATTCAACTCCAAAATGCTGTCAACATCAGGATACGACTTGAGAGCACTAATTGGCTCCAAAAGTGGCTATACACCCCTTTGACTGCATGCTAACATTAAATTCAGAGCCATTCAGTGGCTAGCTACACAACAAACATAATTTCCCAGGTTCCCGTGAAGCAATTGTAATGACAGTCCATCACGACAGACCCAAGAGTTTCCTAATTATCAAGGGGTAGTCTGTGTTTAATTTAATTATATATTACAAACACAGTTTGAGATCATTGTGAGGAGTTTTCGCCAATGGTTGCATGGGGAATTGGGCTTCCCGGGAAAATGGCCAAGGTTGTAATGGTAAGCAAGGAGGCGGGGCTTAGCAAAGGGTCAATTATGTACCTCAGGGTACATACAGTCCTCTTTAAAATAACTCATCTTAGTCCTTTTTAAAGTGATATCTGGGATGAAAAAAAGCTAAATAATTAAATTATCTTTGTATTCACACTGCTCTTGGTTTTAAATGAAGACTCAACTCTTTTGCCAGTTCACTTCACCTATTTTGTGGGCTGAGTCCTCTTTGCATTCACATTTCTATGTTTAGAAAGGAACCAATATCTTTTTCCGACATTCACTCAATGAACTCTGGGTTTTGAGCAAGTGCAGGACAAGGACACTCCTGTGTTCCAATGGCACGTTGTATTAGCTAATCCAAGTTCATAATTTTAAAATACTAATTTATCATTAGAAAACCCTTTTGCAATTATGTTAGCACAGCTGAAAACTGTTGTTCTAATTAAAGAAGCAATAAAACTGGCCTTCTTTAGACTAGTTGAGTATCTGGAGCATCAGCATTTTCTGGGTTCGATTACAGGCTCAAAATGGCCAGAAACAAATAACTTTCATCTGAAACTTGTCTGTCTATTCTTGTTCTAAGAAATTATGGTTATTCCATGTGAGAAACTGCCAAGGAACTGAAGATCTGGTACAATGCTGTGTCCTACTCCCTTCACAGAACAGCGCAAACTGGCTCTAACCAGAATAGAAAGAGGAGTGGGAGGCACCGGTGAACAATTGAGCAAGAGGACAAGTACATTAGAGTGTTTAGTTTGAGAAACAGACGCCTCACAAATCCTCAACTGGCAGCTTCATTAAATAGTACCTGCAAAACACCAGTCTCAGCTGTGATTTTTTGCCCATCTTAATCTTTTATTTTTATTGGCCAGTCTGAGATATGGCTTTTTCTTTGCAGCTCTGCCTAGAAGGCCAGCATCCCAAAGTCATCTCTTCACTGTTGACATTGAGACGTTTGATTTTATTTTAAAAAACAAGGACATGTTTTTGACTGCACCGGGCCTTTAAAGGGATTATGTATTATGAACCACTGTAGAGTACTATTTAGATGTAGCTAAGTGATGGAGTTGATTTGGGTTTATTTCTCTGAAATTGAACCACTTTCTGTGGGAGTAAAATCACTTTCAGCTCTGTGCTGTGTTATACAACAGCTGCCTCCGCATGGTACTCAGAGTGGGCTGGGGAGCATTGACCCAACGCTTCATACATATGACTGTACTGATCGGTTCTGAGCAAAGCAGACCCTGAGATAGAGAGGCTCTCTTATTTTAACTACAGCTCTGAGAAAAACAAAACAAAAATGTACTTCTATTCTCGCTTTTGGGACTGGGCTGTTTTTCAGCATTGCACTCTCTCATTTTCTTTGTTTCTCTGTCTTCCCCACCTGTCTCTCTCTGTCTTGCCCACCTGTTTCTCTCTCCCTCTATCTCCCCCATCTCTCTCTCTCTAGCTCTCTTACGCTTCTTCTTTAAATTTGTATTGGCGGATCGCAATCAACTGAAAGGTACATATACCGGCCACCTACAGTACTGTACTGGAGTGTGAGGCTGGGCATGGCCTCCCTATTTATCTATTTCTCTTACCTAGCCCTGTGTTTCTGCCTACTGTTCTGTAGTGTGAATTCATTACACTTTGTGACACAAAAAGGGAAGGGACAAAGGAAGGGGAAAAGGGAAGAGGGAAGAAAAACCTATTAAAACCTCCCCACTATTCCACTACTTTGCTCTATCTGATCCTACACCTTGCCATCAGACTCGGAGGACATGACGCTATCGTTCAACGCACCTTGTAACTCTTCTGCAGTAAAATCTCATACACCCAAGTACTTCCCTGCAGCTGCCACTCTTTTCTGTGATTTACATTTCATTTCTGCCATACAGTTGATAACCATGGCTATGAACTCTAAGAAACCAACCTTACTGAAGTACATGTCATTCCCATCACTTTTTATTGACCCTCGGCCTGCTCACAGGGAGCCTCTTAGGATCCTTTGCCCTGGACCCGTCTTCCTCTAATTCTCTATTCACATCCTCAGCATACGACACCTTCTGTACTACTCTGACCCTGGCATCCTCAACATGCCTTTCTCTTCCCGGACACCTCTGATCTCCAGCACTATGGAGTTAACACACACCGATACTACACATTCCTTTGTCTCATGCCCTCCAGTACACTTCTCACAACTAGGAATCTCTCTCCTACACACTTGGGAAACAGGACAGGAGGAGGGTAGTTTTCTCACCTGCCCTCATCCCTCAAGACAACAACAAATTCTGCAAAAGATGTCAGGTTGAAGAGGAGAAATGTCATTAAGAAGGGTTCCTCATATCCAACCTAGCCTCAATATAGTACTGTGTGTGTGTGTGTGTGTGTGTGTGTGTGTGTGTGTGTGTGTGTGTGTGTGTGTGTGTGTGTGTGTGTGTGTGTGTGTGTGTGTGTGTGTGTGTGTGTGTGTGTGTGTGTGTGTGTGTGTGTGTGTGTGTGCACTAAGCCTATCGGCTACTCTGAGGAGGTGACAAATGATTCATTCCGTAGGGCATTCTATACTGCTGTTGAGAGCTGAGTCGCTATGTTTCTGTGCTTCTGACTTTGCTGCCCTATTTGTCTGCTCAACACTCCTCTCTCCGCATCTGTCTAACTGCCTGTCTGTCCTCTCTGTGTGCCTTGTTCGAACCAGCAGCAGCTGGTGCCCCGCCTTAAGCTGTGCCTTCTACTGCCCAGATGGGACCTAGCTGGCAACGAGTTTGTCAACAAACAAACAAACAATGCTATGGAGTCATACTGTAAATCCATTTCTACTGCACCCCTTTGACATGCTCTCCTGAGTTCTCCTGAACTTTCTTTCACAGATGTTGAAAAAGACGTGTTATTCCTCTCTTGCTGACAAACAATTGCTTTATAAAAGCAATCCTAACATTTCACACACACATGGCATGAGCTGTAGTGTGTCTTGAAAGCAATCAAATGTACCGTTTCTTACCAAAAACACTCGGACGCCTGTTTCTTATCAACTACAGTACTTGAGTTTCTGTCTCCTCCTCCTCCTCCTCCTCCGACTATGTGTCAGAAATGGAATAGGCTGTATAGTATTGTAGACATCGAAATATCTGTCCTCGGAATTGCCCTGCCCTGCATCGTGCTGCAATAAACACTCGCTTCACTAATTATTGATTCACATTTCCTGAGAGGCAAAGCACAGCACAGTACTGTACAAGCCAGACAGACACCACCGCTAAGGCTTCATGACTTCAGTCCTGGAAGGAGAGACCGACCGAATTGAATATCCATTACCGACAAAATGTTGCTTATTTATACAGTACCATTACAAAACATGTGAACAGAGAAGAGATTCAAATACATTCTGTGAGTGCTTGTTTAATTAAGTAACCAAGTGCTACTATAAAAATGTATAATACATTACATTTACATTTAAG
Source organism: Oncorhynchus gorbuscha (assembly GCF_021184085.1). Lineage (NCBI taxonomy): Eukaryota > Metazoa > Chordata > Actinopteri > Salmoniformes > Salmonidae > Oncorhynchus > Oncorhynchus gorbuscha. Next base: position 38,388,126 of record NC_060189.1, on the reverse strand, counting down.
TCATTTAGCAGACGCTCTTATCCAGAGCGACTTACAAATTGGTGCATTCACCTTATGACATCCAGTGGAACAGCCACTTTACAATAGTGCATCTAAATATTTTAAGGGGGGTGAGAAGGATTACTTTATCCTATCCTAAGTATTCCTTAAAGAGGTGGGGTTTCAGGTGTCTCCGGAAGGTGGTGATTGACTCCGCTGTCCTGGAGTCGTGAGGGAGTTTGTTCCACCATTGGGGAGCCAGAGCAGCGAACAGTTTTGACTGGGCTGAGCGGGAACTGTACTTCCTCAGTGGTAGGGAGGCGAGCAGGCCAGAGGTGGATGAACGCAGTGCCCTTATTTGGGTGTAGGGCCTGATCAGAGCCTGGAGGTACTGAGGTGCCGTTCCCCTCACAGCTCCGTAGGCAAGCACCATGGTCTTGTAGCGGATGCGAGCTTCAACTGGAAGCCAGTGGAGAGAGCGGAGGAGCGGGGTGACGTGAGAGAACTTGGGAAGGTTGAACACTAGACGGGCTGCGGCGTTCTGGATGAGTTGTAGGGGTTTAATGGCACAGGCAGGGAGCCCAGCAAACAGCGAGTTGCAGTAATCCAGACGGGAGATGACAAGTGCCTGGATTAGGACCTGCGCCGCTTCCTGTGTGAGGCAGGGTCGTACTCTGCGGATGTTGTAGAGCATGAACCTACAGGAACGGGCCACCGCCTTGATGTTAGTTGAGAACGACAGGGTGTTGTCCAGGATCACGCCAAGGTTCTTAGCGCTCTGGGAGGAGGACACAATGGAGTTGTCAACCGTGATGGCGAGATCATGGAACGGGCAGTCCTTCCCCGGGAGGAAGAGGAGCTCCGTCTTGCCGAAGTTCAGCTTGAGGTGGTGATCCGTCATCCACACTGATATGTCTGCCAGACATGCAGAGATGCGATTCGCCACCTGGTCATCAGAAGGGGGAAAGGAGAAGATTAATTGTGTGTCGTCTGCATAGCAATGATAGGAGAGACCATGTGAGGTTATGACAGAGCCAAGTGACTTGGTGTATAGCGAGAATAGGAGAGGGCCTAGAACAGAGCCCTGGGGGACACCAGTGGTGAGAGCGCGTGGTGAGGAGACAGATTCTCGCCACGCCACCTGGTAGGAGCGACCTGTCAGGTAGGACGCAATCCAAGCGTGGGCCGCGCCGGATATGCCCAACTCGGAGAGAGTGGAGAGGAGGATCTGATGGTTCACAGTATCGAAGGCAGCCGATAGGTCTAGAAGGATGAGAGCAGAGGAGAGAGAGTTAGCTTTAGCGGTGCGGAGCGCCTCCGTGATACAGAGAAGAGCAGTCTCAGTTGAATGACTAGTCTTGAAACCTGACTGATTTGGATCAAGAAGGTCATTCTGAGAGAGATAGCGGGAGAGCTGACCAAGGACGGCACGTTCAAGAGTTTTGGAGAGAAAAGAAAGAAGGGATACTGGTCTGTAGTTGTTAACATCGGAGGGATCGAGTGTAGGTTTTTTCAGAAGGGGTGCAACTCTCGCTCTCTTGAAGACGGAAGGGACGTAGCCAGCGGTCAGGGATAAGTTGATGAGCGAGGTGAGGTAAGGGAGAAGGTCTCCGGAAATGGTCTGGAGAAGAGAGGAGGGGATAGGGTCGAGCGGGCAGGTTGTTGGGCGGCCGGCCGTCACAAGACGCGAGATTTCATCTGGAGAGAGAGGGAGAAAGAGGTCAGAGCACAGGGTAGGGCAGTGTGAGCAGAACCAGCGGTGTCGTTTGACTTAGCAAATGAGGATCGGATGTCGTCGACCTTCTTTTCAAAATGGTTGACGAAGTCATCTACAGAGAGGGAGGAGGGGGAGGGGGAGGAGGATTCAGGAGGGAGGAGAAGGTGGCAAAGAGCTTCCTAGGGTTAGAGGCAGATGCTTGGAATTTAGAGTGGTAGAAAGTGGCTTTAGCAGCAGAGACAGAGGAGGAAAATGTAGAGAGGAGGGAGTGAAAGGATGCCAGGTCCGCAGGGAGGCGAGTTTTCCTCCATTTCCGCTCGGCTGCCCGGAGCCCTGTTCTGTGAGCTCGCAATGAGTCGTCAAGCCACGGAGCGGGAGGGGAGGACCGAGCCGGCCTGGAAGATAGGGGACTTAGAGAGTCAAAGGATGCAGAAAGGGAGGAGAGGAGGGTTGAGGAGGCAGAATCAGGAGATAGGTTGGAGAAGGTTTGAGCAGAGGGAAGAGATGATAGGATGGAAGAGTAGAGAGTAACGGGGGAGAGAGAGCGAAGGTTGGGACGGCGCGATACCATCCGAGTAGGGGCAGTGTGGGAAGTGTTGGATGAGAGCGAGAGGGAAAAGGATACAAGGTAGTGGTCGGAGACTTGGAGGGGAGTTGCAATGAGGTTAGTGGAAGAACAGCATCTAGTAAAGATGAGGTCGAGCGTATTGCCTGCCTTGTGAGTAGAGTGGAAAGAAGGAGGCAGAGAGGAATGAGTCAAAGGTAGACGTGGGGAGGTTAAAGTAGCCCAGAACTGTGAGAGGTGAGCCGTCCTCAGGAAAGGGGCTTATCAAGGCATCAAGCTCATTGATGAACTCTCCGAGGGAACCTGGAGGGCGATAAATGATAAGGATGTTAAGCTTGAAAGGGCTGGTAACTGTGACAGCATGAAATTCAAAGGAGGCGATAGACAGATGGGTAAGGGGAGAAAGAGGGAATGACCACTTGGGAGAGATAAGGATCCCGATGCCACCACCCCGCTGACCAGAAGCTCTCGGGGTGTGCGAGAACACGTGGGCGGACGAAGAGAGAGCAGTAGGAGTAGCAGTGTTATCTGTGGTGATCCATGTTTCTGTCAGTGCCAAGAAGTCGAGGGACTGGAGGGAGGCATAGGCTGAGATGAACTCTGCCTTGTTGGCCGCAGATCGGCAGTTCCAGAGGCTACCGGATAATAGAATATAATAGAATATGTCCATGCTCCCTGTGGGAGAGGGATGTTAGCAGGACTCTGCTGAGCTCATCTTCATGTAAGGGCTTTTAATCTAAAATAGATGAACCACCTGCAAGGTATAGTATTGTTCAGTGTGTGTAAACTGTGTGTGCGTGTACGTGTGTGTGTGTACATGCGTGCGTGTGTGTGTGTGTTTGTGTGTGTGCGCGTGCATACGTGCGCAGGGGCGTCATGCATCCCAAAACTCTGAGGGGGCACCAAATATGTGAGGATGGCTTTTTTTTCTGGATATCTAAGCATACATCTTGAGCTGTATGTATCCTGGTTATAAAATGTAAAAAATACTAAATATGCTTGCAACCCTAGTAGCAACGTTGTATATTTGCTCCAGCAGTTTCATATTTTCTAATAGGTTTACTTGTTGTATTTACACCATAGATGTCAATCATCCTTACTGTAAGAAAACACCCACTATGAACACTGCACACTAGCCATTTAGGGGGTTGTTAGATACAGATCTCAAATAACGTAAAACATTATACTAACAGGTGTTGGTTGTACTTAATAATTCAGGTGAACGCAGGTGTCAATGCAAGTGTTAGTGGTACGTCTCAACTGAAGGCATGTGTAACGTTTTGACAGAGGGTTTAGAAAGAGCTGAAAATGGCATGCAAGTTCATATCAGTCATACAAGAATGGCTTTCATGGGTTTCTTTAAATATTTTGCTCTTTTTGTCGTTAACCATTGTCACAAGTTGACTTCCATCTACATTTTATTACAAAGTAGGCCTATGGTTTCCTCTATGCTTGAAGTTCCTATGGACTGGACATAGAGACGAGACCTGCAATTTTAGAATATCTTACAGTGCATAATCCTGATTGAACCTTATAATTACCAGGGCTTTAATCACTGTTTGTAACTTTAATAACGCCTGCTAGCATACAGAGCACACATCATAAGGCCATTCTAATGACGTGGCCCTACACAGGAGCCAGGTTATATGGGCCAGCTACCCACAGAGACCTGGGGACGTCCCAAATGGCACCCCATTTCCTACAAAGTGCTATACTTTTTTTTGTACCAAAGCATTCTGAGTTCTTGCAAAAGTAGTGCACTATGTAGGAAATAGGGTGAGTCTTTGGTCCAAATGACCACTGAATGTAGTGGACTCTTTCCTCCCCTCAAGGTGGGATAAAGGTTATTTTTTACATTTCAGAATGTTCATAAGCTCCTCACGTGGCTTCATATTTCTATTTTCCTCATAGCTTGATCAAAGGGGGCATGCAGATTAAACCAACAGTGGTACAGTCAATACGTCCTGTAATGTATTGCACTTGCAAGCCACCGACATAGGCTACAGTAGGCCTACATGTGTTCCTGTACTAGTTTGTATGGGCTACAGTAGTAGGCTCAAGGGCTACTTAATTGGTCAACATTCCTTACACCTGTTGGGCATCTCCTTTATACTGCCCCCTGGAACTCTCTCTCTCTCTCCTCTGGACAAATGTTGATGTGTGAATAGCAGGTTCTACTTTACATTTTCCTTGATGGCGAGTGAAATGAAAATGAGAAGTAGTTGTTTGCATGAGAGAGTCATTGAGTACAGGATATAATGCAGTACCATACGGGTGGCGCCCATGCTCGTTTAGCGCTGATGCGCTATATAACTGTGGTCCATCAGTTTTTTTGTAACATAAACGTAGTCTACCGGCAGAATAAAATGTTTATTATTATCTCGGGCAGGGAATCATACTAACGCGCCGTGCAATTCTAACATAATGCAATTATGTTTATAGCGGAAACGGTCTATGGTCCTATTCATAGCCATTCTGAGAACCATATCAGTCATTTTCTCTCTCTCTTTCTGAGCTGAGACTGGCTCTCCTTTCCTCGACTATACAGTGGCGGGATGGTGGGTATATACTGTAAGATACAACAGCCCACCTCGAAAATATTATCCAGGTGCTGTTAATAATTCCCTTCCTCTTTCCTTGTAGTTTGGTCATCTGTGCCATTTTCCGCGTCCTCGCTTTGCGCCGTAGTGCTATGTGGGTGCTTTCTACGTCACCAGGGGGAAACTCAAAACGAAAACAATGATCCTTCGCCAGAAACCGTATCTACGGAATAGCATTAGAGTAGATTAGACCTTCTCTATGCTATAGCCTACCCCACTCGTGGCTCAGCGTCCGGCGACCGCCACAATAGCCAGCTAGACAAGGGTAGAACGAAGGGGGATAAATAGGGTTGCCATCTCAATCGCCTCCAGATCACACGAGACTGGATGTAGCTTAGTCTGTTTTTTAAAATATATATATCGAAGTCCAGTCTGCAACTTTCCCCAGGGTACCGTCCTGATGGCTGGACACGAGTGGGAGTATAAGGACTGGTTCGAACGGGAGGAATTTATCGGACAGATCAGCGACATCCGAGTGCAGAATCTTCAAGGTATGTGGGGCAACGGTGGCTACCATGTGAAATAGAATGGAACCACTGCGTTCATTAGGCTTTATGTTAATGCTTCGCATTGGTTGTTTAGATTGAATCGGGGGACCCATATTAAGTCAACCTCATCCGAATACCTTTCATGGTTGTAAAAAATGGTTTGTAAACATTCTACCGGTGCCATGCACAGACGGCTGAAGTTTTAACTTTTTGGGGTTTGTATTTTACCTCACTCCGTCCGCGGCTATGGTTGATCTCAGATCTCTCTTCTAATTTCATCAAATCAGTTCGCGACGTGTAGGAATCTGAAAATGAAAGGGAGAAAACGTGACAATGGTGATAAACTGAAGACGGCTATGCACCACTAGAAATCTCAAAGACAGGGAGACCATGTTTTCTTTTATAGCAGACAATACACTTTCAATGAGGGGGCAGACAATATTTGATTGCTAATTCACAGCTGCGTGTCTGTAAAACTTCTAGAGCTACAACGTTGCACGTCAAATCAAATTGTTTTTGTCACATGCGCCGAATACAACAGGTGTAGACATTACCTTGAAATGCTTACTTAAGACCTTACTGAACCACTATGTAGTTCAAGAAATAGAGTTAAGAAAATATTTACAAAATAAAATAAAGTAAAAAATGAAATAAAAAAAGTAACACAAAAATAACAATACCGAGGCTTAGTTTAGTTTAGTTTAGTCTAGGTCATTTGTACATGTAGGTAGGGGTAAAGTGGCTATAGATAGATAATAAACAGCAAGTAGTAGCAAAAAGCAAACGGGGGTGGGGGTGGGGGCGGTTGGTCAATGTAAGTAGTCCGGGTGGCCATTTGATTCATTGTTCAGCATTCTTATGGCTTCGGGGGAGAGGCTGTTAAGGAGCCTTTTGGACCTAGACTTGGCGCTCCGGTACCGCTTATCTTGCGGTAACAGAGAGAACAGTATATGACTTGGGTGACTGGAGTCTTTGACAATTTTTTAGTCCTTCCTCTGACACTGCCTAGTATACAGGTCCTAGATGGCAGGAAGCTTGGCCCCAGTGATGGCCGTACGCACTACCCTCTGTAGCGCCTTACGGTCTGATGCTGAGCAGTTGTCATACCAGGCGGTGATGCAACCGGTCAGGATGCTCTCGATGGTGCAGCTGTAGAACTTTTTGAGGATCTGGGGACCCATGCCAAATCTTTTCCGTCTGCTGAGGGGGAAAAGGTGTTGTTGTGCCCTCTTCAGGACTGTGTTTGCACCATGATAGTTTGTTGGTGATGTGGACACCAAGGAACTACAGCCCCGTCGATGTGAATGGGGGTGTGTTCAGCCCTCCTTTTCCTGTCGTCCATGATCAGCTCCTTTGTCTTGCTCACATTGTTGCATGTGACATTGTTACTTCTCTTCGCCCTGTTGTTTCTGACAGTTTCCCTGTGGTGTCAGTCTGAGTCGGTAGCCTATAGCCTGCCCTACGGTAGCATAGTATGTAATGACTAGGCTATGTGCAGTGAATAAACAAGAATTGGGCAGCAAAGTGGAAAAAATGTATTTAATGAGTGTTGAGAATGAGAGCTTTGTCTCAGTCTCAAGAGGACGGATCACACATTAACTGAGGCCTCCGCAATGGATACACACACACACACACACACACACACACACACACACACACACACACACACACACACACACACACACACACACACACACACACACACACACACACACACACACACACACACACACACACACACACACACACACACACACACACACACACACACACACACACACACACACACACACACACACACACACACACACACACGCACATTTCTCCAGACGGACATATGAGCCTTCAAACACACTTTGTGGCTGCTATAGCCTGCCAAATGCTTTTCACTGTAGCCAGATTGAGCCATCCACTACAACAAACATTATGTATGTCTCTGTGGTTCACCTAGTAGTGCAATGAAATAAATGTAAAACGGTCTGATAATGCATAAGATATGTAAGACGTGTTGGATTGTTTGTGTGTGTGTGTGTGTGTGTGTAATGCACACATTATAGGCCTATGCATATCCATGAAGAAGAACCTAAGACATGCTCTTGACATTTGAAGTGTGAAATGGTACACGAGGAGAGGTACCTTTTCCTGTTCTGCTCTGTCAAGCATCTGGGGTTGCTCACCCCAGCTCTCTGTCGTTTTATCTTCCCCACTTTCTCTCTCCCTCCCTCTCTCCTTCCCTCTCATAACACGAACTGGTTTGACACTTCCATCTGATGACTAGCTGGCCCTGGAGGCTTTGTGGTTGGAAGAAAACATACTGAGGAGAACCCATTGCATTAAAACAATGCTCTGAAGGGCCTTACATTACTAATACTCTCTCACCCATCAGAGAAAAGAGCAATGTCTCCCCTCTCTTTCTGTCACTGCATTAGAGCGCTGAAATCTCAGAACTGTACGTTCCCACACAGCACACACACACAAACCCACCCACACACACTCACTCACTCATTCACTCATTCACTAAGGATCTACCATGGTCCACACACACCAACACAGTCATGAAGAGGGCACGATACGCCTCTTCCCCCTCAGGAGACTGAAAAGATTTGGCATGGGCTCAAAAAGTTCTACAGCTGCACCATTGAGAACATCTTAACTGTCTGCTTCACAGCTTGGAATGGACACTGCTTGGCATACGACCGCAAGGCACTACAGAGGGTGGTGCGTATGGCCCAGTACATAACTGGGGCCAAGGTCCCTGCCATCCAGAACCTCTATACCAGGCAGTGTTGTCAAAGACTAACAATTGTCAAAGACTCCGGCCAGCCAAGTCACTTTATTGATTCATCACATACGCTGCTCCTACTGTTCATTATCTGTCACTTTATTCCTAGTTATATGTACATATATTTAAAGTCAGAAGTTTACATACACTTAGGTTGGTGTCATTAAAACTTGTTTTTCAACCACTACACACATTTCTTGTTTTGGCAAGTTGGTTCGGACATCCACTTTGTGCATGACACAGGTAATTTTTCAAACAATTGTTTACAGACAGATTATTTCACTTATAACGCACTGTATCACAATTCCAGTGGGTCAGAAGTTTACACACACTAAGTTGAATGTGCCTTTAAACAGCTTGGAAAATTTGAGAAAAAATTGTCATGGCTTTAGAATCTTCTGATAGGCTAATTGACATCATTTGAGTCAATTGGAAAAATATCAACATAACCTGAAAGGCCACTCAGCAAGGAAGAAGCCACTGCTCCAAAACCGGCATCAAAAAGCCAGACTACGATTTGCAACTGCACATGAGGACAAAGATCATAATTTTGGAGAAATGGCCTCTGGTCTGATGAAACAAAAATAGAACTGTTTGGCCATAATAACCATCGTTATGTTTGGGGAGGCTTGCAAGCCGAAGAACACCATCTCAACCGTGAAGCACAGTGGTGTCAGTCTCATGTCGTGGGGATGCTTTGCTGCAGGAGGGACTGGTGCACTTTACAACGTAGATGGCATCATGAGAAAGGGAAATTATGTGGATCTATTGAAGCAACATGTCAAGACATCATTCAGGAAGTTAAAGCTTGGTCGCAAATGGGTCTTCCAAATGGACAATGACCCCAAGCATACTTCCAAAGTTGTGGCAAAATGGCTTAAAGACAACAAAGCCAAGGTATTGGAGTGGCCATCTCAAGCCCTGACCTCAGTCCTATGGAACATTTGTGGGCACAACTGAAAACCTGTGTGCGAGCAAGGAGGCCTACAAACCTGACTCAGTTACACCAGCCCTGTCAGGAGGAATGGGCCAAAATTCACCCAACTTATTGTGGGAAGCTTGTGGAAGGCTACCCAAAACGTTTGTCCCAAGTTAAACAATTTCAAGGCAATGCTACCAAATACTAATTAAGTGTTTGTAAACTTCTGACCCACTGGGAATGTGATGAAAGAAATAAGAGCTGAAATAAATCACTCTCTCTACTATTATTCTGCAATTTCGCATTCTTAAATTAAAGTGGTGATCCTAACTGATCTAAGACAGGGAATTTTAACTAAGATTAAATGTCAGGAGGTGTGAAAAACTGAGTTTATATGTATTTGGCCAAGGTGTATGTAAACTTCCGACGTCAACTGTATCTACCTCAATTACCTCATACTCCTGCACATCGACTCGGTACAGGTACCCCGTGTATATAGCCAAGTTATCATTACTCATTGTGTATTTATTATTACTTTTATTATTATGTTTTTAGATTCATTATTTATTATTATTTTACTTTTCTGGTATTTCTTGTTTTCTTTCTCTCTGCATTGTTGGGAAGGGCCCATTAGTAAGCATTTCACTGGTATTCTACACCTGTTTATGAAGCATGTGACAAAAACAATTTGATTTGATTTGACCCTGAGAGGCTCCCAGCTCATTGAGATGCTCATGGACCTCTTTCTGAGCTGGTGGGTAGTTCTCTGTACTGACCTGAAGCATCTTTCATTTGAAACACTCCACTCATCACTAGTTTACAGAGAAGAATGACTATTGAAACATCTCAACTGCCTACAGTATATAGGGAATAGGGTGCCATTTGGGATGCAGACAGTGGATGGAGGGGGGGATGTGTCTCTGAGCTCAGCATGAATAAATGATGCATAAAAGAGTTAATCAATATCGGACATGTTGTGCTGGACAAAGATCGTAGTAGTTAAGCTTTAGGTCACTAGCACGGCTCAGGGGTGCATGTGTGTGTCTGTTTTGTGTACGTGGACACACCTGCTGCTAAGTAGAGAGACCAGCCGGCAACAGCAGTGTGTACACTCTACCTTTAGGGACTGGACATCTGTTGAAATAGTTTATGACAGTCCTCCACTGAACGGAGCCTTCTGCTGATGCCATACAGTACCTCACAAAACGCTCAAACAAGCTAGAGCCGCTGAGCCAGAGTGAAAGTCTGCAGTCACTGCTGCGGTGGACTTGACTTTCTACTCGGAGAGAGAGAGAGAGAGCGAGATGGCTTTTCTTCTAAAGCCCAGTGACAGAACACATTTTCATACGATGTGTGGGGCGAGGAACTGCCTCAAACACTCACACTTGTTTGAATGTGATGTTCTTGAATGCTCACCAGGCCAGTCGAGTCCCCCACATCTCAACACTTTTTCAACACAAAGTGACTAAGGGGGAAAGGCTGAGCACACACAGTGCTGCTTCCCTCACATTCTGGTATGAGTTTGAGGAGGGTAGGGTATAGAGAGAGAGATGGGGGTGGAGGCTAAAGGACAATGGTCTCTTCTCTTTCACTCACCCCCTGGCTTATTTTCATTTTTGTTCCTCCTAAATTCTGTGTTGGTACTCAGGCAAGGCAAGTAAACGAGCTTAGATGTCCTCTTGATTCAGAACAAATTCAGTGTCCCTTTGATTCTCCCCCTGAAGCCCCCCATGTTTATTCAACTATATTGAAATCGTTGGTGAGACACACGAAACGCACTGAGTATTCACTATCAATGCACGCCAGCCATCGCAGTGTTTGGATAACCTAACAGCAGTAAAACCTTACATTATTTGTTGTGTTCCAAATGGAACCCTATTCATGATATAATGCACTACTTTTGACCGGGGCCCATACGGCTCTGGTCGAAAGTAGTGCACTATCTATGGAATAGGGTACCATTTGCTTTCAGTACGTTGTGTGCATGACCATCACTGACCTTCAGCTTGGTTTTCTCTTGGACAGAGCCATTATATTGCAGTGTAAAAAGGGAACCAACTCAGATTAAATCAGTGCATAGTAGACCGATTATGATTTTTCAACGCTGATACCGATTATTGGAGCACCAAAAAAGGCAGATTGCAATTAATCGGACAATTTTTTATTTATATTTATTTGTAATAATTACAATTACAACAATACTGAATGAACACTTACTTTAACTTAATATAATACATCAATAAAATCAATTTAGCCTCAAATAAATATTGAAACCTGTTCAATTTGGTTTAAATAATGCAAAAACAAAGTGTTGGAGAAGAAAGTAAAAGTGCAATATGTGCCATGTAAGAAAGCTAACGTTTAAGTTCCTTGCTCAGAACATGAGAACATATGAAAGCTGGTGGTTCCTTTTAACATGAGTCTTCTGTCCCTCTCCTTGCTCCTACCTGGGCTCGAACCAGGAACACATCGACAACAGCCACCCTCGAAGCAGCGTTACCCATGCAGAGCAAGGGGAACAACTACTCATTTACATTTACATTTAAGTCATTTAGCAAGTCTCAGAGCGAGTGACGTTTGAAACACTATTAGGGTGCACCCCGCTAACTTTGCTAGCCATTTCACATCAGTTACACCAGCCTAATCTCGGGAGTTGATAGGCTTGAAGTCATAAACAGCTCAATGCTTGAAGCATTGCGAAGAGCTTCTGTCAAAACGCATAAAATTGCTGTTTGAATGAATGCTTACGAGCCTGCTGCTGCCTACCACCGCTCAGCCAGACTGCTCTATCAAATCATAGACTTATAACATGATAACACACAGAAATATGAGCCTAAGGTCATTAATATGGCCGAATCCGGAAACTATCATCTCGAAAAGAAGACGTTTATTCTTTCAGTGAAATACGGAACCGTTCCGTATTTTATCTTAACGGGTGGCATCCATAAGTCTAAATATTCCTGTTACATTGCAGAACCTTCAATGTTATGCCATAATTACGTAAAATTCAGGAAAATTAGTTCACAACGAGCCAGGCTGCCCAAACTGTTGCATATACCCTGACTCTGCGTGCAATGAACACAAGAGAAGTGACACAATTTCACCTGGTTAATATTGCCTGCTAACCTGGATTTCTTTTAGCTAAATATGCAGGTAAAAAATATATACTTCTGTGTATTGATTTTAAGAAAGGCATTGATTGTTTATGGTTAGGTACAGTCATGCAACGATTGTGCTTTTTTCGCAAATGCGCTTTTGTTAAATCTTCCCCCGTTTGGCGAAGTTTGCTGTCTTTGTTAGGAAGAAATAGTCTTCACACAGTTCGCCACGAGCCAGGCGGCCCAAACTGCTGCATATACCCTGACTCTGTTGCAAGAGAAGTGACACAAAGAAATTAATGTTAGCAGGCAATATGAACTAAATATGCAGGTTTAAAAGTATATACTTGTGTATTGATTTTAAGAAAGGCATTGATGTTTATGGTTAGGTACACGTTGGAGCAACGACAGTTGCGAATGTGCACCGCATCGATGATATGCAACGCAGGACACGCTAGATGAACTAGTAATATCACCAACCATGTGTAGTTAACTAGTGATTATGATTGATTGATTGTTTTTTATAAGATACGTTTAATGCTAGTTAGCAACTTACCTTGGCTTCTTACTGAATTCGCGTAACAGGCAGGCTCCTCGTGGAGTGCAATGAGAGGCAGGTGGTTAGGGCGTTGGACTAGTTAACCGTAAGGTTGCAAGATTGAATCCTCGAGCTGACAAGGTAAAAATCTGTCGTTCTGCCCCTGAACAAGGCAGTTAACCCACCGTTCCTAGGCCATCATTGACAATAAGAATGTGTTCTTAACTGACTTGCCTAGTTAAATAAAGGTGTATAAAACATGTATTTTTTTTTAATCAGCCAAATCGGTGTCCAAAAATATCGATTTCCGATTGTTATGAAAACTTGAAATCGGCCCTAATTAATCGGCCATTCCGATTAATCGGTCGACCTCTAGTGCAGAGGATTTTGATATTGCTCTGTATTATTGCAGCCTATCCTGTCTGCCTGTACAGAGTGAAGTTCATACAGTATTCAGACATTATCATGCAGTATTCATTTGCTTAGACAGTTCTGCTGCTGCCTTCGCCTCCTCATCATCTCTTTCTCTCCTTTTCTCTGTCTCTCGCTCCCATCCACTCTGAGCCTCTATGTAAAACCGTGGGATCCGCGGTGGGTAAAAGAAAATCAGAATTAAGGTCATGTGCACTCTCTCTCTCTCTCTTACAATGCAGTTCTTGTAAGCACAGGAGAAAGAACCACTTTCATCCTCCTCTGCTCCTCCTCCACCTGCTCGTTATTCGAGGATTGCCTCACTGCACGGTTCTCCAGAGCATCACTGATGTAGCGAGGTTCCGGGAGGCCGTAGATGTACAGCAGTGGACTTCTGAGTTCTGACGTCTATATTTAGTCTATTTACCACTTTCTCTGAGTAGCATGCATGAGGGGCTGACTTCCCTGACACGTACCAAGTGTGTGTAGTGTGTTGAAAAATATGCAGCTGAGAGCTAGAAGCCTGCGCAGCAGAGCTATTATGTAAGCCGTGTTAACCCTGTCATATTTGGATACAGGAGCATGCTGTTGCTGACATGTACTAAGCGTGTGTGTGTAATGTGTGTGTGTGTGTGCGCATCTAGGGCTGGGTTGATAACAGTATCGCGATACTCGTTAGTATCGTGGCAAGGAAACAAAACGCGAAGCGAATTCACAGTGATTCATTTTCCAACTATAGCACACAATATTTTACATACAGAAGGTGTTTTAAAGGGCCAAAGAGTTAGATCTGCTTTGTGTTTTCATTTATGCCATGGAAAAGATATTGCAATACTGTTATCGTCCAGGCCCTAGCGCATGTGTGTGTAGTACAGAGGTTCAGTAGCATACTGTCACTGTAGCAGCCAGACAGTGAATGTGGAGTGTATCAAATATGGACGATTGCATCACTATTGCAAAGTCTCATTTGACATGCAAGAAGGGGAACAATGTTATTGTGAACTGAATAGTGAATAAACTCAACTGAATGGTGTCTGTATCTTTGAAGAGGCAAGTATAATGTGGACAACACTGTCCTCATAGCGGTGGTTTTCTAATGAGCAGAGATATTGCTAGGGTCAGACCAACAGTTCCAGGATGATGGTCGGTCCAAGTCAACTTATCTTGAGTGATGATAAGTCTAAAGTTACGGTTTATGCTTCAAAGAGCACTCCTTTTGTAGGAGGCCCATTTTCCACTCTAAAAATACCATGGCGCATTTGAAAAGGTCAACGGTTATATTGTCAAATAAACCTGCGGAGAGAGAGAGTGACGTACACGGGGTGAGTTTACTCTTTGTCTGAGGTCTGTATAAGTGCCAGTTTTATTAGATGCAGGTGTTTCTACCAATGGGCTGAAGAAAGAAACGGTCCAACAGAACTTTGAATAAGTAACTCTCATGGATTGCAGTGATGATGACAAATCAGGGCCGTGCTCTCTCTGCCTACAGCTCTGTTTTTATGAAAAGCAATGATTGTTGTTCTCAGGTTGACCTGTAGCTGTCAGGGGAAGGTAATCAGTAACCAGGTTTCTATCCAACCTTTTTATGCGATTAAAGTACATGTGGGGACGAGTCGTAGTGGTCCTCCCACTACGACTCGTGAGGAACGCTTGCAATTTATTAGGGTACAGATTCAATAATTTATGATGAACTTCACAGGGTGGTGAAAGTGCCAGGTGATGAGCTCGATGCTCCTTTGCAATAAATATCGAGGGTCATATTCTGGTGGCATGATGCTTGTCTGCCGTTTGACAAATAAAAATAATATTGCTCTATAATAATTTAACATTAACGCTGGGAGTCGAGAAGCAGTCGCAGGTGGTAAGTTTAATTAATATAACAAGTAACATGGAACGATACAATGTAGGAGTAGCGTCGAGACATGGAACAACAGAAACAATACTGCCTGGGGAAATAACCTAAGGGAGTGCCAGAAAAAGGGGTGGTAATGAGTGAGGTAATAGAGTCCAGGTGTGCCTAATGATGAAGCGCAGGTGCGTGTAATGATAAATGCCAGGTGCAAGTAATGATGGTTCCCAGGATCGGTGGTTAGTAAACTGGCGACTTCGAACGCCGGAGGGGAGGAGCGGGAGTAGACGCGACAAAGAATATCATCATGTAGGCTATACCCGCACTGTATCTGTGAGCTGTTGGCTACAGCACACATGCCAATACCAGAGTGGTATCGCTATATAACGCAACATTTTTTGTAAGAAAACCATCCGTAGAGTTGAAAATGCAATGGAAACCCATTTCACTTGTATTTGTAATTTTGGGGGGATTAACCATTCCATTTTATTTTTTATGTACACTACGTCATCACACAATATTTTATCCCAAACTATTCAATTGGATGGAAACACATCTCTGATGGGAAAATGCGCATATTGTTTTTATGCTGATTTAAAAAAAATATTTGCATGAAAGTCTGTCGCTAATTGCATGGAAACCTAGCTAGTGAGTGAGTTAGTAGGCTCTTTTTCCTTCCTTCTTCTTTTCAGCAAGTTATGCTCTCGTTGCATATGATCTGATTTGAACTTCACTTTTAAAGCATTACTGATCTATAGAGCACTATATTTGGGAAGACAAAACACATTTTTTTCCCCTTCACTTTTAAAAAAACCCAAAGATGACCCCTTCCACCTGATCCCTCGAAGTTATTCATGATTTGAACTTCACTTTTCATGTAGGTTACATGAATGTCATTACTACATAATTACTGATGAGGCAAATATTTTGCATTGGCCCTCAGATACTCAAAAAGTTATACAGCTGCACCAGTGAGAGCATCTTGACTGGCTGCATCACCGCCTGGTATGGCAACTGCTTGGCATCCGACCGCAAGGCGCTACAGAGGATAGTGTCTACTGCCCAGTACGTCACTGACCGACCTTCATGTGTTAAAGTAATGATGGACTACTGTTTCTCTACTCATTTGAGCTGTTCTTGACATAATATGGATTATTTTACCAAATAGGGCTATCTTCTGTATAGCACCCCTACCTTGTCACAACACAACTGATTGGCTCAAGCGCATTAAGAAGGAAAGCATTTCCACAAATGAACTTTTAAGAAGGCACACCCGTTAATTGAAATGCATTCCAGGTGACTACCTCATGAAGCTGGTTGAGATAATGCCAAGAATGTGCAAAGCTGTCATCATGGCAAAGGGTACCCAAATTCACCGTAACTAACTGATCTGTATATGAGCAAACAGCACAGTGCATACAATAAGCATAGTTGTTTTTTGTTCAAAATGTGGACTAGATTTGTATCTTTTTGGTCTAGTTTAGTGGAAGCTTGTCTTTTGTATCTTTGTGACTGTACTTATCTTGTTTAGATATTTAGTCTGTTTGGAATGAGGAAGATGCAGCCTGTGACATCAGTACATATTTTCTTTATCTTCTCAAGCTATTCAATTGCCGGTGTGGCTAACATTTTCTTTAACTCAATCGTCTTTGAGAACAATCATCTTGTTCTTCAAGATAATGCCACTGTCAAAAAAATTTGAAGAATCAATCAGCGCATTGTTGCCATTTACGTGTCTTTCTGTCTCTGTTCTCCTTGGAAGTCTTTCTGTCGTCGCCCAAAGCACGGAGAGGTAGAGCCCACACTTTTAACCCTGATCTCTGTGAAAGGAACCTACCTGCACTTCAAACAAATTACACACCAAAAATGTGGGTTCCTCAAGGGTTCTTTGTAAAGGGCGATGGTTCTATGTGGGACCATAATGACTCAAAGTACCCTTTGAGCTCTTCAATGGTCCTTTACAGTTCACAAAATCATTTTTTGCTCTATTAAGTGATAATTCAAATGGTTTGCGCACAGCTCTTATTGTGAAACTGTGAGTGAGAGTGTTATTCCAGTTTGTCTAATGTGTTGTGGTATGCCATTACGTAGTAAGTCTTGTGCAAGACTCATGTATGGGCTTGTGTCAATTGAGAACGGTTGACTAAATCAGTCAGTGGCTCTCTCCTCAGGGACCCCCCAGCTGTTCCAGAGCTGCCACACCTGATTCAACTAGTCAATTAACACAATAATAACAGCTACGGAATTTTACAATATAATATGGCTGACCAGAATAGGTTCTATAAAAAAACATAAAGGGTTTTACATAGCTCCAAAAAGGGTTGTATCCATAGTGGAACTCTTTTTTGGTGTTTCTTTATAGACCCTTAGGGAAGGGTTCTTTATAGTGCCATACAGATACAATTTAGAACCTTATGAGCATGGTTCTTTACAGATCCTTCAAAAAAAGGGTTCAATATAGCACCAAAAAAGGTTTCGCTATGGTAACAACAAGCCAAAGAACCCTTACCTGGTACTACAATATTTAGAACCATTTTTTGGGGGTGTGTAGCTTTGACCTCACAAACACACTGGCTGAGACCCAAATGGGAGTCACATTTAGATTGAATACAAAATCCTGGAATTGTTTGCATATGGAAATGCTTCCGTGAGAGTGTTTTGGTTTCCCGGTATTGTCCGTGTTGGATTCCCGGCACTCGCGTTTAGGTAAGGTTTGCACAGAGGTTGTGTCCCAAATGGCACCCTAGTAGATGTGTACTACATTGGGGAATACGGTGCCTTTTGAGACACCGACAAACCCACATTATAAATGGCCCTTCCTTTCCTTTCAGGAATGACCTTCAACTACAGAATATGTTTAGTAATGTAAATGCAATTCCCTTACAATGCCATGCAAACCTGTAGTTCTGTTGGATGGGAGGGGGGGGGGGGATCTTAGAATTAATTATTGGGCTATGGAGTTTAAGAAGCTACAGGTCTGTACTTCAAAAGTAGTGGGACCCATGCTTTCAGCTATTCAACCATGTTGGACCAGCTACCTCAAGGAAGAACGCATGCCTTTCTGGTATGAAGAGAGATTGTGAAACATAAGCAAATACTAGATAAGGTGAAGGAAGGAGTGAACACACTTTTTTAGTTTGGGTATAGTTCAGGTTCACAGGTCTCTGTCTCACCCAGCTAATAATTGGTGATCGAATCACTACACCCCTCTCTCCTTTTATAATGGTGTGAATGGCTGAGTTTATAGGGCCAAAAATAACCTGATTGATCTTGGCTCTGTGACAATGAATCTGCACCAAGAATCACAATGAATGTATCCCACACTTACTGCTCATTAGTTTGCTGTATTAGTGATTGTAGTTCAGAAGATGAAGTTATTCTTCAGATGAAGTAGGCTAAATGTTGATTTCCTGGCTGCCAGTTATGTAAGCAAAGGCAGCATTAATTCACAGTATATGCAGAAACTGGCCTGCCAGATCACATCCCTGGATTTTATTTGTGTGTAGCCTATGCATGTGTACAGTGTGTGTGTGTGTGAGAGAGTAACAACACTTTTCGAAGGATAGATAAGGAAATTGATTTCACAAACCTCTGTCTGAACTATTGGTTACCTGTCAAATCATGTTGAGTCAAGCTTGGAAAGAATCAAAATGTTATTCTTCTTTTCTGTTCGCTAATTTTCCCCAGTGGAGGCGTGCAGACAACAAATGAACACTTCCTTTCTTCTAAAGGCGCCATCCGGGATTGGTACAGTGCATCAATTTTTGGACTTTTAAATGAATGCTGTATAGCCATTGACTCGAGTGACCGCTTTGTTGCTTTTCGAATCCGAGATCCCCCCCCCCCTTTTAAGGCGTGAGCTGAGGTAATTATTATGACACTGGACTGTTTCTATTGTAATCATACGCTGTTGGGAATAGTTATTTGTATCCCATTATCTTCTTACAGAAAAATACATACGCTGCATTTATAATTTATATTGGCTAATCCCAAACATGTAGAATAAGACAAAGTCATTTTTCAATTCGACGTGGATGGTGAGGCCTATATAGAACCAGGAAAGGCACTCTAAAATGTGAACTAAAGAGAATTGATATTATACACCCGAGCAACTCTTCTAGTTATACAACCCCTTTGGTTAAGAGTAAGACACCAGCAGCAGTGTCTTTAGGGAATCCCCTATCATGTTTTAATATTTTAATATAAGATGAGCTCCACTTTGTGTAGCACAGTTGTATTGTTACTCTACACAGTGTAGAACGCAACGGCGGTAATTTGATGAATCCAAGCCAACCCACTGGGCACAGACGTCAGTTCATCGTTTTGGTTTTACATTTGAAATCTGTAAAATATTTCACAGTCTCATTGGATTTAGGGTGAAAGTTGGGTGAAAAGCAAATACGAAATCCCCTTTATGTTGATGACTTTTTTGCAAATCCAATCAGTTTTCCATGTTGTTTCAACGTCATCATATTGAAATTTTGTTTTTGAAATTATGTGGAAACAAGGTTGATTCAAGCCGTTTTTGCCCAGAGGGGACCTCATCTTAATGCAAAGCAACATGAATCAACAGCAGGGATACATTGAGGGAGGGTGAACCCAGCACCCATCCGTCCAGCGTATTTAATTTCATCCTTCTTTCTGTAGATTTATCCAGCACATTTATTCAATCTTTCTCGCCTGCTTTCAAAAGGATTCTGCACTTTCTGTTCCTTCCGACTGTTCTGAGGTGCGTAGGAGGTGGTGCCAGGCAGGCAGTCAACCATGGCTTCTTCCGACATGGCACCCTATTCACCCTATGCCCCCATAGGGCTCTGTCCATATGCAGTGCACTATATAGGGAATAGGGTGCCATTTGGTTTGAGACGCACCCCAGGACATCTGGAGACATTCTGTTAACCAGGGAGGAAGATTCCTGTACCCCCTCCTCCCCGTGTTTTTCCTCCTTGTCTTCACAGCCTCTAATTGGCTGGCAGTGAGGCAGAACTCTGGAGAGGCGCTAGCTGCCCACAGAATTGCCCCCAATCAGACTTTGTTTTGTTTATTAGTGGTAATTACTCTCAGATGGAGGAATGGGACTGTTTGTCATATGGTGTACCTTGTTGGTGGTGGTGTTGTTGTTGGTGTATCTATTGTACACACTCCAATGGTCAGTGAAGGGAGTTATGTTGCTGAAAAAGGATGTCAGTATTGGATCAGATACTTTTCTCTTAGGCCGGGATTCAATCCGATCGCAATTTTGTCGACAATTCATCATTTAGAGTTAATTCCCAGTTTAGCAATCATATGCAGCATTTACCATGAATGAGGGAACAAAGCTGCATCGCCGACAAAGCGCGATCGGATTGAATCCCAGCCTTCGTCTCTTACACTTGTTTTTGCACACTTCCCTACGGAATATCTGCAGATTATTTTGATATGTTTACATCCAGAATGCTGATGCAGAGTTTGGTTGACTCTCAGCTCACACATCTACTGTTTGTTCCTTTAAATGAGTGGATAATCACATGAACAGTAGGTGAATTTACACTGCAAAGAGACACCAACTAGAAGAAGTGCCTTCATCAGCACACAGCTAGTATATACAGATCTGTGTCAGTGTCATTATACACATCTAGCATGTACAGATCTGTGTTCAACAAAAACACTGAGTTTAATTGCCTCCTAATGATATTTGTTCAGTCCTACAGGGTTGTCCCTTCTCTGTTCAACTCTCTGCGATAGCATGAAAGAGTAACATTATGACCGCGTACCAAATGGCACCCTATTTCCTGCATAGTGCACTACTTTTGACTAGAAACCTACGGGCCCCGGTGAAAAGTAGTGCGTTATGTATGGAAGAGTGTGCCGTTTGGGACGCTGTTGCAATGTTAATCAGATCATTCACATCCCAGTTAAAGGCTTTCTCTACCATATGATTGAGGAGTCTCAGATTTGCTCCCCCCACTCTTTGCATGGCAAGCAAAGGAGAGCTACCCCATTGCTCCCACTGAGTCTGGGATCTTGTCTAGAGCCAGTCCCACCACACTGAGACAAAAGAGAGGGAAAGGGGTTATAGAATAGAATATGTACATCTGGTTGACAGCTTACTATATCCCATTTCGTTATATGATAATTTAGGATTATTAGATTGCAATCATATGATTTTCTCTGCTTCTCCAGACAGTGTTGCTTCAGTTTCCCCTCGATACTGAGTTAAATCCGATCCATCCTAACAATAGAAATTAGTATCAACGGCAACAGCAGCAATATGTAGTAATGTTTGGTCCGCCTTCGAAACTAACAATAGCCTAGATAAGATTAGGGAAGATAGAGTGCATAGAGAATTGCTTGTCACACTGTACACATTGACACGTCAACATTCACAGTAAGCTTGTGTTCAACATGCCAGTCAGACAAGAGGTACCGGTCCTTGGCAGTGTCCCAAATGACACATTATTCCCTACATAGTGCACTACTTTCTACAGAGGAAAAATAGTGCACTATATAGGGAATAGTGTGCCATTTTGGATGCATCCCTCATGTCAGTCAGTCTGGCCGTGTTTCCTCACAGAGAATGACCTCATCTTTAATGGCAGTGCAGCCAGAGAGCTGAAATAATGACACCGCTCTGCATTCACCTGCGTTACTTGGGATGTGACATCATCCATGTATACAGTATGTATCCTATTCATTGTGCTCTTACCTTCTGAGACAGAGAGGGAAAACCAAAACAAAACCACTGAGAACATTGTGTTCACGTAAACTAGTGCAAGTCTATGGATTAAGGTTAGAGTTGGACTCTCTGTGGGTGTTAACCCCGATACAGTCCCAATCTGGCCCATATCATCATGGCCACCTAATCATCCCCAGCTTCATCCCCTCTCATCTCCCCTGTAACTATTCCCCAGGTTGCTGCTGTAGAAAATAATGTGTTCTCAGTCAAATAAAGGTAATATTTTAATAACACTCCCCCCACCCCTTACCATACTAGAATGGGGACCTTCCAGGTGACTGCTGTTCTAAGGACAGACCCCATCAAGGCCTTCAAAGAAATGTAAACTTCTGTGTTGTACTGTGTCTATAATAGAAAACACCTCACCAGAGCTGACTCTTAACGCTGCTCTTTCAGGGGGAAAAAAAGCTTCGGCTCAGCATCCTGCATTTTTCCCAGTACAGAACCTGACCTCAACACTTGACTGACTTACTAAACCCATGCTCTGGCTTTACAGCGTTATTTCACAGTACGGTGTCGTGGGAGAAGAAACAACATAATCGTAAATTCCTCTATTTCCACCCCTGAGTTCAAATGTCAGGGGCTCCTGAACACATGGCTCTTGGAAGGCAGTGTCCATATTTGCCTGTGGACTGGTGGAGGCTTTCATTGAATGGAAGACATCTTGAGTTGACACATGTTGGTGGGCTAACAGACAGATTCCCTGGAGAATAGGGCCTGATTATACAAGCCTTTTGACAGATTGTCCCCAGACAGTCCCGAACAGGCAATGTTTCAACCAGCCGAGTCCACACTCCCCCGGACTCCTCTCCGGCGCGGCACTTGTTAGTATCCAAGAAGTGTAACCTTTTGTGTCGTAGGAATCTGAATCAGACACAGTGCTGTGACAGAGAGTGAGAGAGAGAAAGTAGGGATCATTCTTTTCCATGTAGGCCTGTCTCTCATTGCCTAGACGTTAGGTGTCATTCCCGTCATTCAGCACTGTGCTGTCCACACATTTGTGGGGACGGAAAAACAAACGAACGGTCTGGTTAGGAATTCTAGGCGCACAGCCACACACATGCTATAAATCACCACCAGCGCACAATGGTAGACATTCACAGCAGCACACACACTCCAACAGACTGAGGTATCCGAGTGGGTCCGGATGCAGCGTGCCATAGTAAGTCTCTCTGTAGAGCCCTCAGATCTGACGATACGTGCACCTTTCTATTTGGCCCAGGCTCTGTTATTCCTAAGAGAAACCAGTGCAGCGTTTTGGATAATGTACCTGGAAAATTAGATCAACAGTTATGGATGGCCACGGTTATTAATATTTCCAGTGGGCAGTTGGATTTTCAGATGTTTTTGGTGTGTTTTATTTAACTAGCCTTTCATGACGTGGGCATTTTCTCACATTGGCTCACATTGACTACAGAAATGACTGTTCTCATCACAGGGGAGATGTACATGTCATGTACACTACCGTTCAAAAGTTTGGGGTCATTTAGAGATGTCCTTGTTTTTGAAAGAAAAACTTTTTTTTTTGTCCATTTAAAATAACATAAAATTGATCTGAAATACAGTGTAGACATGGTTAATGTTGTAAATGACAATTGTTGCTGGAAACAGCAGATTTTTTAAATGGAAATTTACATAGGCGTACAGAGGCCCATTATCAGCAACCATCACTCCTGAGTTCCAATGGAACATTGTGTTAGCTAATCCAAGTTTATCATTTTAAAAGGCAAATTGATCATTAGAAAACCCTTTTGCAAGTATGTTAGCACAGCTGGAAACTGTTGTTCTAATTAAAGAAGCAATAAAAGGGGCCTTCTTTAGACTAGTTGAGTATCTGGAGCATCAGCATTTGTGGGTTCGATTACAGGCTCAAAATGGCTAGAAACAAATAACTTTCTTCAGAAACTCATCAGTCTATTCTTGTTCTGAAAAAGAAGGCTATTCCATGCGAGAAATTGCCAAGGAACTGAAGATCTGTGTACTACTCCCTTCACAGAACAGCGCAAACGGGCTCTAACCAGAATAGAAAGAGGAGTGGGGAGGCCCCGGTGCACAACTGAGTAAGGGGACAAGTACATTAGAGTGTCTAGTTTGAGAAACAGATGCCTCACAAGTCCTCGACTGGCAGCTTCATTAAATAGTACCCGCAAAACACCAGTCTCAATGTCAACAGTGAAGGGGTGACTCCGGGATGCTGGCCTTCTAGGCAGAGTTCCTCTGTCCAGTGTTTGTGTTCTTTTGCCCCTTTTAATCTTTTCTTTTTATTGGCCAGTCTGAGAAAAAAACATTTATTTGCAACTCTGCCTAGAGAAGGCCTTCATCCCGGAGTCACCTCTTCGCTGTTGACGTTGAGACTGGTGTTTTGTTGAGACTGAAGCTCTTTTTCAGAGCAAGAGCAGGAGCCTGCTTTTACTTCTGTGTGTGTGTGTCACTTTTTTTCTGTGTCTGCATGTCTCTGCCTGATAGTGTATGTGGAGTGTCTCTGTGTGTGTCTAAGTTTACGTGTAGGTGTGGCTGTGTGTCTGTTATTGTGTCCGTCTGTGTGTGTATAGGGCATGTCGCTATAATAAGGGGGCCATTTCCCAGCGCTCCAGCGCCAGCAACCAGCCAGCAACCATAAAGACACAAAGAGCCTAGCTGCTCTGGTCTGGGCCAGGGGCTGGGGCTGGGTGACGGCTTTGAGCACTCAGCTGTGAAAAAGAGGGAGAGAGAGAAAGAGAGGGAGCGAGCAAGGGAGAAAGAGAGAGAGAGGGAGCGCACATTGCCAAGGCTGAGAGTTTTTTATTTTTTATTTTTATTTTTTATTTTACCTTTATTTAACCAGGTAGGCTAGTTGAGAACAGGTTCTCATTTGCAACTGCGACCTGGCCAAGACAAAGCATAGCAGTGTGAACAGACAACACAGAGTTACACATGGAGTAAACAATTAACAAGTCAATAACACAGTAGAAAAAAAGGGGAGTCTATATACATTGTGTGCAAAAGGCATGAGGAGGTAGGCGAATAATTACAATTTTGCAGATTAACACTGGAGTGATAAATGATCAGATGGTCATGTACAGGTAGAGATATTGGTGTGCAAAAGAGCAGAAAAGTAAATAAATAAAAACAGTATGGGGATGAGGTAGGTAAAAATGGCTGGGCTATTTACCGATAGACTATGTACAGCTGCAGCGATTGGTTAGCTGCTCAGATAGCAGATGTTTGAAGTTGGTGAGGGAGATAAAAGTCTCCAACTTCAGTGATTTTTGCAATTCGTTCCAGTCACAGGTGAACTGAGATAAGGCGGAGCTTTACCTAGCATGGACTTGTAGATGACCTGGAGCCAGTGGGTCTGGCGATGAATATGTAGCGAGGGCCAGCCGACTAGAGCATACAAGTCGCAGTGGTGGGTGGCATAAGGTGCTTTAGTGACAAAACGGATGGCACTGTGATAACCTGCATCCAGTTTGCTGAATATAAGATCAGCGTCAACTCACCATCAGTACGACCAAGAATATGTTTTCCGCGACGCGGATCCTGTGTTCTGCCTTACAAACAGGACAACGGAATGGATCGCATGCAGCGACCCAAGGAAACGACTCCGAAAAAGAGGGAAACGCGGCGGTGTTCTGGTCAGACTCCGAAAAAGGGCACATCGCGCACCACTTCCCAGTATTCTTCTTGCCAATGTCCAGTCTCTCGACAACAAGGTTGATGAAATCCGAGCAAGGGTGGCATTCCAGAGGGACATCAGAGACTGCAACGTTCTCTGCTTTACGGAGACATGGCTTACTGGGAAAACGCTATCCAGGGCGGTACAGCCAACGGGTTTCTCCACGCATCGCGCCGACAGAAACAAACATCTATCTGGTAAGAAGAGTGGAGGGGGCGTATGCCTCATGACTAACGGGACATGGTGTGATGAAGGAAACATACAGGAACTCAAATCCTTCTGTTCACCTGATTTAGAATTCCTCACAATCAAATGTAGACCGCATTATCTTCCAAGAGAATTCTCTTCGATTATAATCACAGCCGTATATATCCCCCCCAAGCAGACACATCGATGGCTCTGAACGAACTTTATTTAACTCTTTGCAAACTGGAAAACATTTATCCGGAGGCTGCATTCATTGTAGCTGGGGATTTTAACAAAGCCAATCTGAAAACAAGACTCCCTAAATTTTATCAGCATATCGATTGCGCAACCAGGGGTGGTAAAACCTTGGATCATTGTTACTCTAACTTCCGCGACGCATATAAGGCCCTGCCCCGCCCCCTTTCGGAAAAGCTGACCACGACTCCATTTTGCTGATCCCTGCCTACAGGCAGAAATTAAAACAAGAGGCTCCCACGCTGAGGTCTGTCCAACGCTGGTCAGACCAAGCTGACTCTACACTCCAAGACTGCTTCCAGCACGTGGACTGGGACATGTTTCGTATTGCGTCAGATGGGAATATTGACGAATACGCTGATTCGGTGTGCGAGTTCATTAGAACGTGCGTCGAAGATGTCGTTCCCATAGCAACGATAAAAACATTCCCTAACCAGAAACCGTGGATTGATGGCAGCATTCGCGTGAAACTGAAAGCGCGAACCACTGCTTTTAATCAGGGCAAGGTGTCTGGCAACATGACTGAATACAAACAGTGCAGCTATTCCCTCCGTAAGGCTATCAAACAAGCTAAGCGTCAGTACAGAGACAAAGTGGAATCTCAATTCAATGGCTCAGACACAAGAGGCATGTGGCAGGGTCTACAGTCAATCACGGACTACAAGATGAAATCCAGCCCAGTCACGGACCAGGATGTCTTGCTCCCAGGCAGACTAAATAACTTTTTTGCCCGCTTTGAGGACAATACAGTGCCACTGACACGGCCTGCAACGGAAACATGCGGTCTCTCCTTCACTGCAGCCGAGGTGAGTAAGACATTTAAACGTGTTAACCCTCGCAAGGCTGCAGGCCCAGACGGCATCCCCAGCCGCGCCCTCCGAGCATGCGCAGACCAGCTGGCCGGTGTGTTTACGGACATATTCAATCAATCCCTATACCAGTCTGCTGTTCCCACATGCTTCAAGAGGGCCACCATTGTTCCTGTTCCCAAGAAAGCTAAGGTAACTGAGCTAAACGACTACCGCCCCGTAGCACTCACTTCCGTCATCATGAAGTGCTTTGAGAGACTAGTCAAGGACCATATCACCTCCACCCTACCTGACACCCTAGACCCACTCCAATTTGCTTACCGCCCAAATAGGTCCACAGACGATGCAATCTCAACCACACTGCACACTGCCCTAACCCACCTGGACAAGAGGAATACCTATGTGAGAATGCTGTTCATCGACTACAGCTCGGCATTCAACACCATAGTACCCTCCAAGCTCGTCATCAAGCTCGAGACCCTGGGTCTCGACCCCGCCCTGTGCAACTGGGTACTGGACTTCCTGACGGGCCGCCCCCAGGTGGTGAGGGTAGGCAACAACATCTCCTCCCCGCTGATCCTCAACACGGGGGCCCCACAAGGGTGCGTTCTGAGCCCTCTCCTGTACTCCCTGTTCACCCACGACTGCGTGGCCACGCACGCCTCCAACTCAATCATCAAGTTTGCGGACGACACAACAGTGGTAGGCTTGATTACCAACAACGACGAGACGGCCTACAGGGAGGAGGTGAGGGCCCCTGGAGTGTGGTGTCAGGAAAATAACCTCACACTCAACGTCAACAAAACTAAGGAGATGATTGTGGACTTCAGGAAACAGCAGAGGGAACACCCCCCTATCCACATCGATGGAACAGTAGTGGAGAGGGTAGCTAGTTTTAAGTTCCTCGGCATACACATCACAGACAAACTGAATTGGTCCACTCACACTGACAGCGTCGTGAAGAAGGCGCAGCAGCGCCTATTCAACCTCAGGAGGCTGAAGAAATTCGGCTTGTCACCAAAAGCACTCACAAACTTCTACAGATGCACAATCGAGAGCATCCTGGCGGGCTGTATCACCGCCTGGTACGGCAACTGCTCTGCCCTCAACCGTAAGGCTCTCCAGAGGGTAGTGAGGACTGCACAACGCATCACCGGGGGCAAACTACCTGCCCTCCAGGACACCTACACCACCCGTTGTTACAGGAAGGCCATAAAGATCATCAAGGACATCAACCACCCGAACCACTGCCTGTTCACCCCGCTATCATCCAGAAGGCGAGGTCAGTACAGGTGCATCAAAGCTGGGACCGAGAGACTGAAAAACAGCTTCTATCTCAAGGCCATCAGACTGTTAAATAGCCACCACTAACATTGAGTGGCTGCTGCCAACACACTGTCATTGACACTGACCCAACTCCAGCCATTTTAATAATGGGAATTGATGGGAAATGATGTAAATATATCACTAGCCACTTTAAACAATGCTACCTTATATAATGTTACTTACCCTACATTATTCATCTCATATGCATATGTATATACTGTACTCTACAACATCGACTGCATCCTTATGTAACACATGTATCACTAGCCACTTTAACTATGCCACTTTGTTTACTTTGTCTACACACTCATCTCATATGTATATACTGTACTCGATACCATCTACTGTATGCTGCTCTGTACCATCACTCATTCATATATCCTTATGTACATGTTCCTTATCCCCTTACACTGTGTATAAGACAGTAGTTTTGGAATTGTTAGTTAGATTACTTGTTGGTTATCACTGCATTGTCGGAACTAGAAGCACAAGCATTTCGCTACACTCGCATTAACATCTGCTAACCATGTGTATGTGACAAATAAAATTTGATTTGATTTGATTTTTTAGAGTGTTGGAAGCAATTTTGTAGATGACATCGCCGAAGTCGAGGATCGGTAGGATAGTCAGTTTTACTAGGGTAAGTTTGGCGGCGTGAGTGAAGGAGGCTTTGTTGCGGAATAGAAAGCCGACACTTGACTTGATTTTCGATTGGAGATGTTTGATATGAGTCTGGAAGGAGAGTTTACCGTCTAGCCAGACACCTAGGTACTTATAGATGTCCACATATTCAAGGTCGGAACCATCCAGGGTGGTGATGCTGGTCAGGCGTGCGGGTGCAGGCAGCGAACGGTTGAAAAGCATGCATTTGGTTTTACTAGCGTTTAAGAGCAGTTGGAGGCCACGGAAGGAGTGTTGTATGGCATTGAAGCTCGTTTGGAGGTTAGATAGCACAGTGTCCAAGGACGGCCCGGAAGTATATAGAATGGTGTCGTCTGCGTAGAGGTGGATCAGGGAATCGTCCGCAGCAAGAGCAACATCATTGATATATGCAGAGAAAAGAGTCGGCCCGAGGATTGAACCCTGTGGCACCCCCATAGAGACTGCCAGAGGACCGGACAGCATGCCCTCCAATTTGACACACTGAACTCTGTCTGCAAAGTAATTGGTGAACCAGGCAAGGCAGTCATCCGAAAAACCGAGGTTACTGAGTCTGCCGATAAGAATATGGTGATTGACAGAGTCGAAAGCCTTGGCAAGGTCGATGAAGATGGCTGCACAGTACTGTCTTTTATCGATGGCGGTTATGATATCGTTTAGTACCTTGAGCGTGGCTGAGGTGCACCTGTGACCGGCTCAGAAACCAGATTGCACAGCGGAGAAGGTACGGTGGGATTCGAGATGGTCAGTGACCTGTTTGTTCACTTGGCTTTCGAAGACCTTAGATAGGCAGGGCAGGATGGATATAGGTCTGTAACAGTTTGGGTCCAGGGTGTCTCCCCCTTTGAAGAGGGGGATGACTGCGGCAGCTTTCCAATCCTTGGGGATCTCAGACGATATGAAGGAGAGGTTGAACAGGCTGGTAATAGGGGTTGCGACAATGGCGGCGGATAGTTTCAGAAATAGAGATGCTTATATGCTTATATATACATATATATATAAGCTTATATCCAGATTGTCAAGCCCAGCTGATTTGTACGGGTCCAGGTTTTGCAGCTCTGTCAGAACATCTGCTAACTGGATTTGGGTAAAGGAGAACCTGGAGAGGCTTGGGCGAGTAGCTGCGGAGGGGGGAGGCGGACCTGTTGGCCGAGGTTGGAGTAGCCAGGCGGAAGGCATGGCCAGCCGTTGAGAAATGCTTGTTGAAGTTTTCGATAATCATGGGTTTATCGGTGGTGACCGTGTTACCTAGCCTCAGTGCAGTGGGCAGCTGGGAGGAGGTGCTCTTGTTCTCCATGGACTTCATAGTGTCCCAGAACTTTTTGGAGTTGGAGCTACAGGATGCAAACTTCTGCCTGAAGAAG
Source organism: Oncorhynchus gorbuscha (assembly GCF_021184085.1). NCBI lineage: Eukaryota > Metazoa > Chordata > Actinopteri > Salmoniformes > Salmonidae > Oncorhynchus > Oncorhynchus gorbuscha. The sequence goes on along the minus strand of NC_060189.1, from coordinate 38,358,210 downwards.
CTGGCCTTAGCTTTCCTGACTGACTGCGTGTATTGGTTCCTGACTTCCCTGAACAGTTGCATATCGCGGGGACTATTCGATGCTATTGCAGTCCGCCACAGGATGTTTTTGTGCTGGTCGAGGGCAGTCAGGTCTGGAGTGAACCAAGGGCTATATCTGTTCTTAGTTCTGCATTTTTTGAACGGAGCATGCTTATCTAAAATGGTGAGGAAGTTACTTTTAAAGAATGACTAGGCATCCTCAACTGACGGGATGAGGTCAATGTCCTTCCAGGATACCCGGGCCAGGTCGATTAGAAAGGCCTGCTCACAGAAGTGTTTTAGGGAGCGTTTGACTGTGATGAGGGGTTGTCGTTTGACTGCGGCTCTGTAGCGGATACAGGCAATGAGGGAGTGATCGCTGAGATCCTGGTTGAAGACAGTGGAGGTGTATTTGGAGGGCCAGTTGGTCAGGATGACGTCTATGAGGGTGCCCTTGTTTACAGATTTAGGGTTGTACCTGGTGGGTTCCTTGATGATTTGTGTGAGATTGAGGGCATCTAGCTTAGATTGTAGGACTGCCGGGGTGTTAAGCATATCCCAGTTTAGGTCACCTAACAGAACAAACTCTGAAGCTAGATGGGGGGCGATCAATTCACAAATGGTGTCCAGGGCACAGCTGGGAGCTGAGGGGGGTCGGTAAAGCAGGCGGCAACAGTGAGAGACTTATTTCTGGAGAGAGTAATTTTCAAAATTAGTAGTTCGAACTGTTTGGGTATGGACCTGGAAAGTATGACATTACTTTGCAGGCTATCTTTGCAGTAGATTGCAACTCCTCACCCTTTGGCAGTTCTATCTTGACGGAAAATGTTATCGTTGGGTATGGAAATCTCAGAATATTTGGTGGCCTTCCACGGCAAGGACATCAGGGTTAGCAGAGTGTGCTAAAGCAGTGAGTAAAACAAACTTAGGGAGGAGGCTTCTGATGTTGACATGCATGAAACCAAGGCTTTTTAGATCACAGAAGTCAACAAATGAGGGTGTCTGGGGACATGCAGGGCCTGGGTTTACCTTCACATCACCCGCGGAACAGAGGAAGAGTAGAATGATGGTGCGGCTAAAGGCTATCAATACTGGTCACCTAGAGCGTTGGGGACAGAGAATAAAAGGAACAGATTTCTGGGCATGGTAGAATATATTCAGGGCATAATGCGCAGACAGGGGTATGGTGGGGTGCGGGTACAGCGGAGGTAGGCCCAGGCACTGGGTGATGATAAGAGAGGTTGTATCACTGGACATGCTGGTTGTAATGGGTCACCGCATGTGTGGGAGGTGGGACAAAGGAGGTATCAGGGGTATGAAGAGTGGAACTAGGGGCTCCATTGTAAACTAAAACAATGATAACTAACCTGAACAACAGTATACAAGGCATATTGACATTTGAGAGAGACATACAGCGAGGCATACAGTAATCACAGGTGTTGAATTGGGAGAGCTAGCTAAAACAGTAGCTAAAACAGTAGGTGAGACAACAACAGCTAATCAGCTAGCACAACAACAGCAGGTAAAATGGCGTTGACTAGGCAGGGAGGGTCGGATTAACTACACACAGAGCCTGAGTGCGGCTGGGGCCGACAGATAAGACATAAACAAGCAGAATGGAGTAATGCTATGTAGCCAAGTGATCAGTGTCCAGGGGGCAGCGGTGGATGGGGCAGGGAAGCTGGACTGGCGAGTATTATTAAAAAAAATATATATTTAAAAAAACTGTCTGGCTGTGCCAAAAATAAAGCCGCTAACAGTGGCTAACAATTACTAAATAGCTTGTAGCTAGTTAGCTGGTTAGCTTCTGGAGGTTCTTGAGTGTGTTCTAAAATTTTTAAATAATAGTGATTCCGTATCACATTGGGTGAGGCAGGTTACCAGAAGGTATAAACAAATAAAAAATCGAAAAGAGATTGAAAGTAAATATGGGTCCAGTGAGTGTTTGGGTCGCGGCGATTCAGACGGTTAGCAGGCATGTGCTAACAAGCTAACAGTTAGTAGGCCGGGGTTAAACAAGGTAGCAGTTAGCGGACCCGGGCTAAACAAGGTAGCAGATAGCAGACCGGGGCTAAACAAGCTAGCAGTTAGCAGGCCGAATTAGCAAGCTAGGAGATAGCAAGGGCAAGAAAGTTACCCTTTGGGGGGCGTCGCGATGGGGTGAGTCTGTTTATGCCTCTTCATGCGGTGACATCGATAGACCGGTCGTGGGTCCGGATATTGTAGCCCAGGAGTATGCTTCGGTGGTAGCACAGGAGCTCTGGCCGGGCTAGCTTCAAGCTAAGTGGGTGGAAACTCTAGCCAGGAGTAATCATCCGGGGTTGCGGTTAGCTAGTTAGCTAGTTGTGAAGATCCAGCTGAAAATGTTCCGTTTGCGGTGGGAATCCGGGGATAAAAAAAATAATAGAGCAGCAAAGAACAGTGTCCAAACTCCAGATGAAACTTTGTTTGGATATGAGGACGAGCAGTACTTCTGTGTCTCAGCTGGAGTCAGCTGTTTGTGTTTTGCTGAATGGGGTGAAGGAACTCCTACATCTGTGAGTAAATGCCTCATTTTAGAACAAACACACACCAGAGGAATGAACAGATGACCCCATACTGAGAATTGCCTGGTGGCTGGTCATGGCAAATGAGGTTGTCATGAACACGAATGGTATTTTGAGAATGAATAAGGATGACGATTTCATTGCTGCTGGCAATTTTTTTCTTAATATGGCACGTTATTAGCCTGGTTGCCAGTCTGTTTCTGCTCTCTTGCCAACTCCTTATGAAATTATCATGTTTGGTTTGAAAATAGAGTAGGCAAGAGCACAAACAGATCTGGGACCAGGTTGGGACATATATATATGCCATTTAGCGGACGCTTTTATCCAAAGTGACTTACAGTCATGTGTGCATACATTCTACGTATGGGTGGTCCCGGGAATCGAACCCACTACCCTGGCGTTACAAGCGCCATGCTCTACCAACTGAGCTACAGAAGGACCACCACATTATTGATTGTCTCTCCTTTTGTCTAATTACTACTCACAGTATGACTGTCTGTCTTTTCCCTATGTCTATCAGACCTCAGGATAAGACCCTGATGCAGACAGTTCGAAATAACAAATATTTATTTACAAACAGGGCGCAGGCAAAAGACAGGTCAAGGGCAGGCAGAAGTCAGTAATCCAGGGCAGAGTCCGTAAAGTACAGAATGGCGGGCAGGCTCAGGGTCAGGGCAGGCAGGGGTCAGTAATCCAGGGCAGTGTCAAGAGTTACAGAACGGCAGGCAGGCTCTGGGTCAGGGCAGGCAGAATGGTCAAAAAATGGGGGAACTAGAAAATAGGAACTAATGAGAAACATGAGTACGGGGAAAAAACGCGCTGGTAGGCTTGACGAGACAAGACAAACTGGCAACAGACAAACAGAAAACACAGGTATAAGTGCACAGGGGATAATTGGGGAAATGGAGAGGGGTGGAGACAAGCACAAGACAGGTGAAACAGATCAGGGTGTGACATTACCCCCCCTCTGGGGATGCTACCTGGCGTCCTAACAGGGCACGTACCTGGTTAACCGGGGTGCCGGCAGTGGAATTCAGCGATGAGGGCTGGGTCCAGGATGTTCCTAGCGGGGATTGAGCACCTCTGGACCATAACCCTCCCAATCAAACATGGGATCCCCTGCCCCGAGGTCGAACACTCAGGAGACACCTCACCGTGTATCCCGGATGGCCATCGATGAGACGGGGGGAAGGGGTGGGCCTGGAAAGTGGAGACAGAAGGCTGTGAGACAGAGGTTTAATCATTGATACATAAAATGTGGGATGTATACAGAGGGTGCGGGGCAAACAGCAGAGAGGCTAAGGATCTTGGCGATGGGGAAAGGTTCGATAAAACGAGGGGAAAGTTTGTGGGACTGTACCCAGAGGGGCAGGTACGCCAACAGCGGCAGACAAACATCTGGGTCGAGGGTATGTTGACCTTTTCCTCTATCTCTGGGTGGAATGGGGGCTGATGCCCTTCGAGTGCTCCGTGGGTTGAGAGCCCAGTGGTCGAGCAGCGAAGGGTGTTCCGGGCATACTCCACCCACACAAATTGCTGTGTGGGTGATGAAACCTGGAGGACAGACTGGCCAACGACCCAATGAGTGTGCAGAATGCCTTCCAGAACCGGGACGAAAACTGAGGACCTTGGTCAAAGACCATTTCCACCGGAAGTCCATGGATCCGGAAGACGTGCTGCACTAAGAGCTGGGCTGTCTCCTTGGCAGAAGGTAGCTTGGGGAGGGGAATGAAATGGGCGGCTTTGGAAAACCTGTCCACCACTGTGAGGATAGTGGTGTTTCCATCAGATAAAGGGACACCAGTGACGAAGTTCAGAGATATATGTGTTCAGGGCAGGTGAGGGACAGGAAGAGGTTGAAGGAGACCAGCCGGAGCTTGCCGGGGAGTCTTGTTCTGAGTACAGACAGTACAGGCAGTGTCTGGGACAAACATCCGGTTAGCCAGAGCCCCTCCAGGGTCCGACTGGGAATGCTGCGCCTCACGGACCTGGTTCTATTCCCCAGACGAGGGTAGCCACCAGGCACGACGTAGGAAGGATGGTCTCGTGGTCCAAGGGTGTAGATGCATGACTATAGCAGCATGAAAGCGCACCTGGCTTAACATTCTTAGACCCTGGGCGGTAGGAGATAGTGAAGTTGAACCGGGTGAACAACAGGGCTCATCGAGCTTGCCTGGAGTTGAGACACTTGGCGGTGCGGAGATATTCCAGGTTCTTGTGATCCGTCCACATTATATATGGAAGTTCCGCCCCCTCTAACCAGTGTCTCCACTCGTCCAATGCCATCTTCACTGCAAGTAGTTCTCGATTCCCCACATCATGATTCCGCTCCGTTAAGACGATGGGAAAAGAAGGCACAGGGATGTAGCTTAAGGTCCAGGGCAGAGCCCTGGGACAGGATGGCTCCCATTCCGACATCCGACGCGTCTACCTCCCCCACAAACTGACTGGATGGGTCCGGATAGATCAATATGGGATTCGTGGTGAAGCGGTGCGTAAGGTCCAGGGTAACCCCGGATAAAACGGAGATAGAAATGGGCAAACCCTAAGAAGCGTTGTAGCTGCACTCTGGATGTGGGTTGAGGCCAATCCACCACCGCTCTTACCTTTCCGGGATCCATCTGCACATTCCCAGCAGCTATGATGTAACCAAGGAAGGAGATTGTGGAGTGATGGAATTCACATTTTTCTGGTTTGACATAAAGCTGGAGGACCTGTTGGATGTGGAGAACGTGTTCTTGAGCCAAGCGGGAAAAGACGAGGATGTCGTCAAGGTAGACGAACACGAACTGGTTCAACATGTCGCGGATAATGTCATTAACCAGGACCTGGAACACAGCATGAGCATTGATCAGACCAAATGGCATCACCAGGTATTCATAGTGTCCTCTAGCAGTGTTGAAGGCTGTCTTCCTCTCGTCACCTTCCCGTATCCGTACCAGGTGGTGGACGTTCCAGAGGTCCAACTTAGAGAGGTAGTGGCCCCCTGGAGCGGCTCGAAAGCCGACGCGATGAGTGGTAGCGGGTAGCGGTTCTTAACCGTGATGTTATTGAGGCCCCTGTAGTCGATGCGCGGGCGCATGGTTTTGTCCTTCTTCTCCACAAAGAAGAACCCTTCGCCGGCGGGGAGGCAGAAGGACGGATAACCCCTGCTGCCAGGGAGTCCTCGATGTACGTCTCCATAACCATGGTCTCCAGACCTAACAGTGAATACAGGCGTCCCCAGGGTGGTGTAGTGTCCAGGAGAAGGTCGATCCCGCAGTCATAGGGTCGATGCAGAGGAAGCGAAGTGGCCCGGGCCTTGCTGAAAACCTCCTGGTACTACCCGGGGACTTCAGGCAATGGGCATAGCAGATCGGGCTCCAGCAGTCCAGTTGATAAGGAGTTGTGGCACTGGAGCCAAGAAAACCCTAATACCATGGAAACCTGAGGAGACTTGATGAGCATAAACTGTATAGACTCACTGTGGTCCCCAGATACACACGGGTGGATAGGAGTGGTATTGTGGGTGACCCTTCCTATAGAGCGCCCATTCGGTGCTCTAACGTCCATGGGAATGGAGAGGGGCTGAGTGAGGATGCCCAGCTCAGACACCAGGGTGGCATCCATGAAACTCTCGTCGGCCCCAGAGGCAAAAACCCAGAGAGATTTTGATTGGTCGACCCACAGCAGGATGGCATGGAGAGGGGTGCGAGTAAGGGGAGAAGAAAAATGATCTGTATGTTACACCAGAGTACTCGTACCTACTGAAGAGCCTAGTCCTTTTAATGGACAGGTAGACACATAATGATCGTCAGTTTCGCAATACAGACAACTCTGGGTGTTAAGTCTGCGTATTTACATCCTAGTACCAAAGTTTCAATCCAAGAGAAATAGCCGTAGAATCACACTCCTCTGGCTAGGAAATGAGGAAAGATATTCATGAGGTTTTTGGATGGTACTCCAGTGATACATTTAATGCACAACGACACACAGGTTAAGAGGTTTTTAAAAATAGCCAAGGAGTGAGCATGCAAGATATGACCATGATTCACCAACTAGCTTCACCGTATTGTGTATGAAAATCAATACAATATATCACAACGTATATAGACTTGTTTATACTGTATTATTGACTGTATGTTTGTTTTACTCGATGTGTAACTCTGTGTCGTTGTATGTGTCGAACTGCTTTGCTTTATCTTGGCCAGGTCGCAATTGTAAATGAGAACTTGTTCTCAACTTGCCTACCTGGTTAAATAAAGGTGAAATAAAATATAATTGCATATAAATTGGTGTGTGTGTGTGTGTGTGGTGTATGCATGTGAGCATGTACATGTGTGATGTTGTATGTTCATGCAAAGGTTCACATGCGAGGGTTGCATGTGTGTGTTTGCATGCTAAGTGCACCCCCTTGTTGCAATGGTGTGTTGACAGGTCATGACTGCAGGGTAGAGGTCTTGCTGATTAACGACTGGGGTGTGTCACAAATGGCAATCTATTCCCTATGTAGTACACTCTTTTTGACCAAAGCCCTATGGACCCTGGTCAAAAGTAGTGCACTATATAGGGAACGGGGCTATTTGGGATGCTAACTGGTAGTAGATGAGGCTGTTGTCTTACATGAGTCAGTATTGATGCTGCTGGTCTCTTCTCTGTATTCCCATCTTTTATTCACAGCCACCATATTCACATCCTCCTCTGTGTTTCTGTTGCTTTTCTCTTGCAGTTGAAAGAGAGGTCGTTCAGAAGAGGACGTTCACACGATGGATGAATCTGCATTTAGAGAAGGTAAGTCAGTCTACAGATCAGGGTTTGTGTCAATTCCATTTTAATTGAAAATGAAATTCCAATTTTCCTCATAGCTCTATGAGAAGAAAAAAAACAATTGTATTTTTTGTTTACTTCCTGAATTGACTGAATTGAAATGGAATTGACCCCAACCCTGCTACAGTTCCCCCCAAAAAATCCAGCCTCAAAATAAGCATATCTTACCCAACACCACAAACTGGAGTATGTATAGACTTATTCCTAAACCTGGGTTATTTTACGTTTCCGAAGCATCTCATTTAAATTTTACTGCCCTTTTTCTGACAACACTTTGAGTCTGTCCCTCACACAAACTGAGTTGTAGCCTCTCCCTCTACCCTATAAATGATCAATGGAGACTGCTAATGCAGAGAGAGACCGTGTAAAAAATTAATTTGTCGGTAAATGCTAATCTGATAGAATGTGTAGATGCTATCTGTCTGCCCTAGAGTAGATTTACTTCTACTTAATGATGTACAGGTGGTACTGTGGGACTGCATCTATAATTGCAACCTTTTTCTAATATAGTGCCCATAGGGCTTTGGTCAAAAGTAGTGCACTATATAGGGAATAGTGGAGCAGACTGTATATGCAAATAGTGCTAGATTAGATGTAATAGGGCGATTCCATGCCAGCATGGCCCAAAAATAGTTCTGGTATCACAGATTTTTCTGGCAATTCACATTAAAATCTTTATTGGGAGGAAGGACGTTGAACATTTTTATTACATTTGGTATTTTTGGGAAAATTGTGATGAAAGTGGCAATTTCTATAGGCCCTTTTTAGACCTATACATGCCTCCTGTAAGAACCTATGATCCGTGAACCGTACATGGCACAGACAACATCTTAGTGTCATTATCAGTCCCTCCAGGATTTTGCGGAGGCAATTCTGACATTTTGCATGGCAACATGCTATGATTTTGTCCAATTTGTCGTGAAACTACACTGACGAGGGAAAAGGTTTGTTGACATTTGGCTTGATTGAACCATATTATTATTTTATTTTTTTAACTACGCAAGTCAGTTAGGAACAAATTCTTATTTATTTTTAGACATATTATTTGGAACAATATACTTTTTAAAGACATCAGATTTCCAGAGTGGGTTCTCTGGTACTTTGAAGAAATTATACATTTTATAAGTACAAATTACCATTATAGATCATTAACCAATCACAACCCTCCTGTAGGATTGCACATTCAGCAAATCACCAGCAGAGGGAGTTCCCTTTAAATCCATTTTCCCATTCACTGTTTTGGTGGCGCTCATAAAATTGCTCATGACTTTAAAAGTAGGAGAGAGCCCACTGTAAATTTGACTTACGTGTAGAGTATATTGTTTAAAATAATATGTTTAAAAATGAACAAAATCAAAAAGGGTACTTTTGAGATAATAATATTAATAGTTTTAATGTTGAATAAATGAACGTGTTAAATTGTATTTCAGAATGTAGCGATACTCCATATTTTATAGCACAGTATTAGGAGTATTATGACCCTAAGGTGTTGTCTGTATGATGTACAGTTCCCTGATTATTGGGTCTTATAGGGGGCACGTATAGGTCTGAAGAGTGCCTAACATGGCTCCTTTTATCAGGATAAAAAATGGTTTGTTACAAAAGTAATTAACATATCAAACATCCTTTCTCCCAATTAAGTTTTTATGTGAGAATTGCCAGAACAGTCTAAGATGCAAAAATATTTTTGGGACATGCTGGCATGGAATAATCGCCATAGGCCTTTTTTGTACTATTTCTTCTCAGATTGCACTGTGTAATTTGAAGAACTGCTTTATTTACATGAATAGCATTCCTGAACAAATTACCAAGGAACTATGGTGAAAAGGCCCCCACATACGTTCTCTTTGTCTGCTAACCCACACGTACCCTCAGCCGTTCTGTGTTCCCTCCACTCTCAAGCACACATACACTTGTGCTCACAAATTGTTTACATATTTTTTTTTTTATCTCACCCTCCCTTCACCCCCACCTCCTCTGCTCTCTCTCGCTCACGAAGTCACACAAACACACGCACACGCACACGCACACACACACACACACACACACACACACGCACACACACACACACACACACACACACACACACACACACACACACACACACACACACACACACACACACACACACACACACACACACACACACACACACACACACACACACACACACACACACACACACACACACCTCTGCCATTAGTCATTCAGTGAGTTTCACTACTCTAGCCTTACACCATTGTTTGCATTGGCAAGGCTGTTTTGTGCTTCTAAGGTTTCAGGCGACAGAGAGATGAGATGATAACAGAGCAGAGGCATGAGGCTGACTGAGAGAGAGAGAGGGTCCAAATAGTGATTAAGTCTTTGTTTCTCTCACACAATGAACCTCTCTTCTCTGACACACTGTCTGGCGTTACATCAAATCTCTGACCCACTAATCGACAATCATACATTTGTCCGCTGGGTTTCGATGGAAAGTTTTGCTCACTCCCACTCTCAAGTAAGCGTTCAGATGTAGAGAGATTGGTTCATGCATGGTTCGGTTCGATGTCATAGCTATTACTTAATAGCTGTTTTGACGGACTGCTCATTATACTGATAAGATCCATCTTTTGACAGTTATTGGCAGTCCTACCAGCCAGCATAAAACCAACATCAGAGAAATGTCAATGGTCGTTTTACTCCACTACTTATGCTACATGTGCACTTAAGTCAGACATCAGACACACCCACTTTTAGTGGTTGCAGCGCAATAGCATCATCAAAGGAAGACTGAAATGTGTTTTTAACATCATCAGGTCTGTTGAAAGATTAACTCTCCACTCCTCCTCTCTTCAGTGCACTCCTCCGATGGAGGTAAACGACCTGTTCAGAGATATCCAGGATGGAAGAATACTCATGGCCTTGCTGGAGGAACTGTCCGGATGCAAGCTGGTGAGATTTCCACCAACAATATTACAACATCCTCACAGTATTCAGATGTTAGTGAGGCTTTGTTGATTCATTCGCTTGCGTCACAAATGACACCCTATTTCCTAGTCAAAAGGCCCTGGTCAAAAGTAGTGCACAATGTAAGGGATAGGGTGCCATTTGGGAGGCAGCCCATGGCTATGCTAGATATGGAGAAGTTATGTATTAAAGATTGTGTTTGAGTTCGATTTTGGTGGCTAACAATTCATCCAGCTGTTTATTGTATGGTCGGTGTCCTCCAGCTTCATGGATGGAAACAGTCCTCACATCGTATCTTCAGACTGAACAACATCGCAAAGGTCCTCACCTTCCTAGAGGAAAGAAATGTGAGTATCACAGCCAATCACCAATGAATCACCAATCACATATTTAGGGAAGTGTCTAATAAACATCCTGAAATTATAGAAGAAGGTTCAGCTTTATTCCCTTCAATGATATTTATAGCTGAAGCAATTTTTTTCAAATTGGGAGGAGCACCAGCACACCACTGTCTAAATATCCTGTTGATTGGTTGGATTGTTTACCTGGGTGTGATTACCTGCACAGGTGAAGCTGGTCAGTATTGACGCTGCAGATGTCGCCGATGGCAACTCTTCCATCGTTCTCGGACTCATCTGGAATATTATCCTGTTTTTCCAGGTAAAATCTCTCTCTATACTGTCTCTTTCTTCTCTCTCCTCCCTTTCTCGCTCTCCCTCCGCCCTCTCTCTCTCAGATATTAAGTAATGAAATAAGTGCTGAGTCTTCCTCCTTCTCTCAGATCAAGGAGCTGACAGGGAACATTAAGAGCCAGTTCCCCTCGTCCTCCAGCCTCTCTTCGCTCCCCACCAGCTCCGACTCCGACAACTCCCACTCCAGCACGCCCTCCGATGAGAGGCCACGCTCCATCGCCATGAGGGATCATGGGAAAGCCATCAAGACGCTCCTGCAGTGGGTCCAGAGACGCACCAGGAAGTGAGTTGTGATTGGACAGCTCTCATATTCATAAGAGACAAACTCACAAATAGGATATGGTATTTGATAAACCTGTGAAAATTCTGTAATACACACAAGTTTGAAAGTTTGACTGCAATCATGTTCAAGTGTTAGTGTCAGATGTTGCTGACTTGCCGAGTCTTGTCTTGTCAGGTATGGTGTGGCGGTGCAGGACTTTGGGAAGAGCTGGACCAGTGGGCTGGCCTTCCTGGCCGTCATTAAGTCTATTGACCCCAGCCTGGTGGACATGAGGAGAGCTCTGCTGAGGACAGCTAGGGAGAACCTAGAGGATGCCTTCAGGACAGCCCACTATAGCCTGGGCATACCCAGACTACTGGAACCAGAGGGTAAATTATTCAATTCAATTCAGTTAAATTCAAACCAATTCAATGAATTGAGACTTTATTAATTGCCACAAGGGGCTATTATTCCAGCCTGATCCCAGATCTGTTATGGCTGTATAGCCAACTGCTATGGACGTTGTCTTGCCAAAATAGTTGACATGACAACGGCCATAGCAGTTGACAAGACAGCATAAAGAGATCTGGGAATGGGCTACAATTATGCTGTACAATCAGAGTGTATTAGAAGATTTACCACTAGTTGATCTTAAGTCCCTCTGTTATCATTCCCACATTTCCATCTCCACAGACGTGACCATTAACCCTCCAGATGAGCAGTCCATCATGACCTACGTGTCCCAGTTCCTGGAGCACTTCCCCGGGATGGAAGAGGTGAGAGAGACTGCATCCCAAGGGCTCAGGTCAAAACTAGTGCATTATATAGGAAATGCGGTGCCATTTGGCTTCATAATATTTATCTCATGATCAATATATGATATACAGTAGTTTAAACAAACCACTAGATCAGGGGTGTCAAACAAATGTTACCCCGCGGGCCGCATTTGGTCTTCACCGAGGTCTGGAGGGACGCCCTTAAAATGTATTATATTTCTCAAAATGTTCCTTTATCCTTCGCCTTTCGTTTCCCTGATTGTGTAGCTTTCGTTTCAATGGCTATTAGCAGGCTGGACAGAGTGAAGAGACTATAAATGTCGGTCTATTATGATTTCTACACAGCTTTGATTTGGTTTTAGTCATTTCAATATTGATTAAGGTCGTAATTTTTATTTGACACCCCTGCACTAGATACACAAACCACTCTTTCTCTCTCTCAGCCCCAGGAGAATGTATCTGATGTGATACAGAGGAGTGTGTCGTCAGGTAGACTCAGCTGTCGTGTCAACGACTCCTCCCACGACCTGAGGAATGGCGTTCACCGGAGTCGGGACCGAGAGAGGCCCTTTGTGGTCCGGCGAGACTTAATCCAGCACCCGCCCAAAATCTTAATCTCCTCTATCTCCGAGGAGCTCAAGTCCCCCATATCACCGCCCGTGGTGGAGCGCTCCCCGGTCAACGAAGGCTCGACGGTAGGGACCACACCCAGCCCTGTCTTCACCGTCTCCACTTCCAGCTCTCCGCAGCCCTCATTTGTCAACTCCGTCATCGGCTCTGTGTCCTGTGACTCCCCAATCAGTGACTCTGTGATCAGTTCGCCAGACTCCTGTTGGGAGCGCCTGCCGAGCGAGGCAGTGACGCCAGACAGGTCTATGGAGAGCCGTAGCGATGGGTCGCTATGTGACAGCGGGGTATCCTGGGACATCCCTCCCTCCACACCCCATGGGGTCACACCTGATCTGGAGGATCCGTTGCCATCGGTTATGGGGCCAAAGGCAGGAAAGCCTCAGGATGAGGAACAGGAAGTGATGCCAGAGCTGTTTATCGACGAGGGGAACTACTCTTTTAGCTCAGTGGAGAGCACACAGTACAGGGCTAATACACAACTAGAAGAGGATGGGGAGGGAAGGGAGAAGAAAGAGAAGGAAGAGGAGGAGGAGGCGTATAGCTACATTCTGGAACTTAGTGAGGACAAGGCAGCCAAGCAGAAGCCTGATCAAAGAGAAGGAAAGAACATAACAGAGAGAACAGAAAGTGACTCAGAAGGAATAGACAATAATACACGTCAGAGTAATGGCGTCAACAAGGAGCAGGGGCGGCCATCTTTAGAGTTCTCTGACCAGAAAAGGGAGAGTGTGTGTGAGAGTGTGTGTGAAGGTGAGAGTGTGTGTGTAGGTGAGAGCGTGTGTGAGGGTGAGATAGGTGGAGCTGTGTGTTCTCCTCAACACAAGGATGCCAGCCATTCACAGCAGGAGACCCCTGACCTGCATGAAAAGCCAAATCAGCAGGACGGTGTCCTGGAGAAGACAGACAGAGCATCAGAATGTGCCAAGAAGGAAACAGTGGAACCATCTACAGATTCCAGAAAGGCTGGAAACCCAGAGGAGGGGTTAGCTATGGATCGTTCTGATAAAGCAGAGGGTCAAGCAGAGGAAAGGCACAAGCAGGTCACAGAAGAGTCAGAAACACAAAAGAAGATAAAGGACGTTCTGAACGGCCACATAGAGTCACAGGAGAACACTACGACTCAGGAGGTCACAGAGCAGTCACAACCGTATATGGAGATGGACCAGACTCGGACTATCCAGGGGGGATCCTCAGAACCAGAAGAGGAGAGCCATACTGGGCAAAAGGACCCGGAATCTCTGTCTTGCACAGACAATCGGCAGAGCTCCACACTCCCAGCAGAGGACAGAGAGGATAGGACCCAGAGCCCAGAGAGAGAGGCAGAGGTTGGGGATGAAGACCCAGACCTGTGTGAGCCCCCTGGAGGTGGCTTGGTTGAAAAGAGCGAGACAGCCCCTTGTTGTGGAGATGCTAATGTGAATGTTGTAGTTCCTGAGAAGAAGAGAGGGGCAGAAAATGGCCATGACAGGGTGGATGCTACTGGGTCTGGAGCAACAGACAACAGAGAAACAGTAGTGGAGGTCCCCCATCAGGGCACACCAGTATCCATTATCCCCTTGGACATGGTGTACTACCCCCACTATGATGTCCCCATCTCCCATGTCACTGAGGCCTTCGTGGAGCCTAACCCTGGACTGGTCCTCACTGGGCCGGTTCCTCGCTCTCCTCCCTCAGACACACACACCAAGAACCAGTCTTTATCCCTACCGCCTGGTCAAGAGAGAGACATAGAAAAGGATGTAGAGGATCATACTGAGGGCAGTCATAGTGAGACAGAGGCCTCTACTGTTGAAGAGACAGGGGACAAAATGTCAGACACAGAAAAGAGTGAAACCAAGAGTGTCAATGTGGCCTATACAGACAGTGAGAGGAGCAGTGCAATGGAGAAGCCTGAAAGTGAACCAATGGACTTGTTCCAAGCTGACATGAGTGGGGCCCTTGATCAGACAATGACATTGAGTGAGACTCTGGAACCCATGGACCTGTTCTACCCGGATACAGATGACTGTGGTCATGTAGAGGAACCAGAGAACGACGTGGAGACCTCGCCGTGGTCCTCTTCCTTCAGCAAGTCAGTAGAGACCTGGCCCTTAACCTTTAGTGTTGCAGCGCTACAACCAGCACCATCCTCAGAACCAGAACCAGAGACACATACAGACTTGCACACACATAGCCAGGGAGAGACTCATACAGAGACACACAGCAGTCCAGACTCACACATAAAAAGCCAACTGGATCTAGAAGCTCTCAGAGAGGAGTCAACAATGCAGAAGTATGATAAGGTAAGCCAGTATGTATGGACAACAAGGACAGATGTGTATGTGTGTGTGTGCATGTATGCGCGCCTCCTGCATGTGTATGTGTGTGTGTGTGTGTACAAGGTGATCCAAACAACACCAGACAACATCAGAGTGACGTGACATTTCACACATACACATAGGACAATGTCACTGTCTCATTACGTGCAATAATCTGTCTGCATGTGTTATATTATCGGTCATCCTTTTCTCTGGTTCTATCTGACGTGTCTGTCTGGGCGTCTGATAATATATGCATTGTTTTGGTGTGCTAGATGTTCTGCATACCAAGTCTGATTTGGAAGTCATTTCATAAGCTGTGTTGACCAACCATGAATCATGAATCAATAATGAGAAAGTTACCCCATGATTTAAAGGACGGACATTGGAGCTACTGTTCAAGACAGTTAAAAAGAAAGAGTGATATTTTTATCAAGTGCTTTATTCTACTCTATATGACTACTAAGGCTGGGAATTGAAAGGGATGTCATGATTCGATATTATCGCAATACTTAGGTGCCGTTGTGATATGTATTGCAATTCTCACGATTCTATAGGTATTTCTCACTATATGTCTTCTGCAGAGACCGGAGGGAGCATGATAAATGAGTTTTGATCAGTTATGGAAATAAAAGTCATGAAAACATGTTGGCTCACTATTTAAAAAGAAGATGAAGAACAAGCTATAGGATGAAAAATATTTGAGTTTTGGCACAGGCACACCCGACCAGCGTTAGCTAATGCTACCTAGCAAAAACAAAGAAACAAAAAAAAAATACAAATACATATTTATATACTAACGGTCAAAAGTTTTAGAACACCTACTCATTCAAGGGTTTTTCTTTATTTTTTAAAAACTATTTTCTATAACAGTGAAGACATCAAAACTATGAAATAACACATATGGGATCTTGTAGCAACCAAAAAGTGTCAAATAAATCAAAATATATTTCATATTTGAGATTCTTCATTGCCTTGATGATAGCTTTGCACACTCTTGGTATTCTCTTAGCCAGCTTCACCTGGAATGCTTTTCCAACAGTCTTGAAGGAGTTCCCACATATGCTGAGCACTTGTTGGCTGCTTTTCCTTCACTCTGCGGTCCAACTCATCCCAAACCATTTCAATTCCCAAACCATTAAAATTCCACAAATTCACTTTTAAGAAGGCACACCTGTTAATTGAAATGCATTCCAGGTGACTACCTCATCAAGCTGATTGAGAGAATGCCAAGAGTGTGCAAAGCTGTCATATTTGAAGAATCTCAAATATAAAATATATTTTGATTTGTCTTTTTCTGTTACGACATGATTCCATATGTTATTTCATAGTTTTGATGTCTTAAACTATTATTCTATAATGTAAAAAAAATAGTACAAATAAAGAAAAACCCTTGAATGAGTAGGTGTTCTAAAATGTTGGACTGG
Source organism: Oncorhynchus gorbuscha (assembly GCF_021184085.1). Classification (NCBI taxonomy): domain Eukaryota; kingdom Metazoa; phylum Chordata; class Actinopteri; order Salmoniformes; family Salmonidae; genus Oncorhynchus; species Oncorhynchus gorbuscha. The sequence goes on along the minus strand of NC_060189.1, from coordinate 38,341,805 downwards.
TAGTGTTTATTTGTTATGGTGGAAAATAAGTATTTGGTCAATAACAAAAGTTTATATAATACAGTGGGGAGGTCAAAAAGTCTTCATTTAGTCAGCCACCAACTGTGATGTTTTGGTGCAAGTTCTCCCAAAGATTTTTTATGGGGTTAAAAAGATGAGAGAGGCCTGTAATTTTCATCATAGGTACACTTCCACTATCTGACAGACAAAATGAGAAAAAAAATCCAGAAAATCACAAATGAATTTATTTGCAAATTATGGTGGAAAATAAGTATTTGGTCAATAACAAAAGTTTATATCAATACTTTGTTATATACCCTTTGTTGGCAATGACAGAGGTCAAACGTTTTCTGTAAGTCTTCAGAAGGTTTTCACACACTGTTGCTGGTATTTTGTATCTGTATAATATTGTCCAAAATAATATTGTGATATGTAACTGTAGCGATTTTCCCCCATCACTGATGACTAGCCAGTAACCCTTTACCCCCACATCGCCCATTCATTCTTTCCTTTACACGGATCAGTACGTCCTGGTCCTTTGCACGCCCCAAAGCATGATGTTTCCACCCCCATTTCACAGTAGGTATGGTGTTCTTTGGATGCACTACATCCATACCCTATTTTCCTATCCAACAACCTCCACCATCCCCTTACACTCTAAAGTAGTCTCCCCCTCCCATGTGTGCCCAGGAGGTTGAAGTGAGAGGGGGCTCCAGGCTATCGGGCCCACAGGAATGGTGCTCCGTGCTGGGTGAGCAGACGGAGGGAGATGGGGGTGTGGTGGAGACAGAGATGGAGACCCACCGTGGAGCTGCTGAGAGCAGTGATCTCACCAGGCCTGATGAGGAGAAGTCTGCCTCTGCTGCCAGAGGAAACAATGAGACCATGAGGTAGGATACTATTCTTAGGTCCCTGGTACAGCTGGGCTATATCCAAAATGGCACCCTATTCCTTTTATAGTGCACTACTATGGGCTCTGGTCAAAAGTAGTGCACTGTATAGGGAAAAGGGTACCATTTGGGACGCCGCTTGAGAAACACAGCAGAGAACATTATTTTTGGGGCAATGTTACGCAGCGAAAGACATGACTTCAGAACTGGGCCTCCCAGTTTGATAGAGCAAAATGCCTTAAATTTACTCAATGAAATGTGTTTAGATCTGGTTAGTCATTGATTAGATCTGGCTAGTCACTAATTTCCTCTCCACTAACATTTAGAAGCTCTAAGCAATTCAAATTGCATAATGACATACAGTGCATTCGGAAACTTTTTCCACATTTTGTTACTTTACAGCCTTATTCTGAAATGAATAAAATATTTATTTCCCCTCATCCATCTACACACAATAACCCATAATGACAAGGCAAACACAATTTTTGGGACATTTTAGCAAATGTGTAAAAAATGAAAATGGAAATATCAAATGTACACAAATATTCAGACTTTGTTGAAGCGCCTTTGGCAGCGATTACAGCGTCAAGTCTTCTTGGGTATGACGCTACGAACTTGACACACCTTTATTTTGGGAGTTTCTCCCATTCTTCTCTGCAGATTCTCTCAAGCTCTGTCAAGTTGGATGGGGAGCGTCCCTGCACAGCTATTTTCAGGTCTCTCCAGAGTCCGGGCTCTGGCTGGGCCACTCAAGGACATTGAGATACTTTTCCCGAAACCACTCTTGCATTGTCTTGGCTGTGTGCTTAGGGTCATTGTCCTGTTGGAAAGTGAACCTTCACCCCAGTCTGAGGTCCTGAGGGCTCTGCAGCAGGTTTTCATCAAGGATCTCTCTGTACTTTGCTCTGTCAATTTTTCCCTCGATTCTTACTAGTCTCCCAGTCTCTACCGCTTAAAAACATCCAACCAGCATGATGATTCCACCACCATGCTTCACCGTAGGGATGGTGCCAGGTTTTCTCCAGACGTGACACTTGGCATTCAGGCCAAAGTGTTCAATTTTGGTTTCATCAGACCAGAGAATCTTGTTTTTCATGGTCTGAGAGGCTTTAGGTGCCTTTTGGAAAACTCCAAGCGGGCTGTCATGTGCCTTTTTCTGAAGAGTGTCTTCCATATGGCCACTCTACCATAAAGGCCTGATTTCTGCAGAGATGGTTGTCCTTCTGGAAGGTCCCGCCATCTCCACAGATACTCCACTCTGGAGCTCTGCCAGAGTGACCATCAGGTTCTTGGTCACCTCCCTGACCAAGGCCCTTCTCCCTCGATTGCTCAGTTTGGCCGGACGGCCAGCTCTATAGCTCACCATTTTAGAATGATGGATGCCATTGTGTTCTTGGGGACCTTCAATGCTGCAGACATGTACCCTTCCCCAGATCTGTGCCTCGACACAATCCTGTCATGGAGCTCTACACACAATTCCTTTGACATCATGGCTTTTGGTTTTTGCTCTGACATACACTGTCAACTGTGGGACCTTATATAAACTGGTGTGTGCCTTTCCAAATCATGTCCAGTCAATTGAATTTACCACAGATGGACCCCAATCAAGTTGTACAAACATCTCAAGGATGATCAATGGAAGCAGGATGCACCTGTGCTCAATTTCAAGTCTCATAACAAAGGGTCTGAATACTTATGTAATGTATTTCTGTTTTTTTTCCAAAAATGTCTAAAAAACAGTTTTTGTTTTGTCATTATGGGGTATTGGGTGTAGATTGACAAGGAAAAAATATAATTCAATACATTTTAGAATAAGGCTGTAACGTAACAAAATGTGGAGAAAGTCAAGGGGTCTGAATACTTTCTGAATGCACTGTCATTCAATTTTATAATCTACGCTGATGATGACTGATTCTGAAATGTTTTATTGCAATAATAGTGGCTTTTTTCTCTCTCTGCTTTAATGAGTAAGATGAACAGTATGTTAGTCACTGTGTAAATAATAACTAACAAGATGTTTTCTTTGTTCTGAATGATAGTGTTCGTACATTTTATATCTAGTAGAAACATAAATATAGCGCTCTCTCTCTGTCTGTCTGTCTCTCTTTCTTTCTCTCTCTTTGAACAGGAGGGACGCTGACAGTGATGGAACCACAGATGAACAGTGTTCTATGTGTTCTACACCACTCCACCAGAGGAAGGTGGCTGGCTCTAATGAGGTTTGTTGCAAGACATTTCAGATATTTAGGAACTATAATTATTTCCTATGTAAGTATTTTACCATAAAATGAGCCTACAAACAATACCTGTGCTTTTATCATCATCACTCATGTTTTTGGGATTGTATTCCCTCTGTCCCGTAGAAGGACAATGAGAAGAATGGAGCATCCAGCCGAACTCACAGTACCAAGTCTGACACCAGGTAAGAATATGAGTCAGTAGGCCTCTAGTCCCAAAGGGCAGGGTGCAGCATAACTGTTATACATTTATAGCTTATTATGTTCAAAACAGAGGTTTGTTGCACAAACCGTTTCTCTCTTACTCACTTGTCTGAGCGCTCTTGCTCACTTGTCTGAGCGTAAGTCACTGGGTGGGGCTATCTTGTAGTTGCCATGACAACCCTCCTGTATGAGTGTTGAGGTGAGGCATCGTGGGAATCAGAGACACACAATATTCGACTGATACCATCACTCCTATGGGGCACAGCTTGGCTGGTGTTGTAATTGTGTGAAACATTTACATCATTACATCATCTTACAGCCCTCTGGGGAGGGAGATGCCATACAGATAGTCTGTGTCCTAAATGACACCCTATCTCCCTTCATAGTACACTACTTTTGACCAGGGCCCATAGGG